>NW_027315801.1:30450564-30524054 GCF_026437365.1 Eucyclogobius newberryi | reverse complement strand
CTCTCTCTCTCTCTCTCTCTCTCTCTCTCTCTCTCTCTCTCTCTCTCTCTCTCTCTCTCTCTCTCTCTCTCTCTCTCTCTCTCTCTCTCTCTCTCTCTATATATATACATTAAACTCCACTTCTAACCTTCAAACTATTTATTTTTTTGCATGAAATAGTAATTTAAGCATGAGAAACATTTGACAGAAAATAAATAATAATAAACAATAACAGTCCTGGTTGGAATAAAAAGGTTCTGTAAGTATTGTTACTAAAGCTGTATTACACAAACTGTTACAATTCATTATGCTTAAGTACTGTATGTGATGCACATTTGCTGTTCTCACCTCCATTCTCAGAAAGTTTCCCTCGGTATATCTTGTCCTCGACCACATCAGTCCAGTACAGTGTGCTCTGGTTGAGGTGAAAGTCCAAAGCTATAGTGTTCCTCAGGCCTGGAACCAACACACTGAACTCCCCTTTATGAAGCTCTATCCTTCGGATCTCATGGCGGTTGGAAAAAATTATGAAGGGTTTGAAAGGATCTGAATAATAAAAAAGTTTAACATTTACTTTGTGGTCAAGTAAATTCGATGCACAGTCATTATGCCTTTCCTAACCAAGAGTCACCTTTGATGATTAAGGTGCAAAAACAGACAGAATCAATATATAAGAACTGAATAGCACTGTGTACTTTTCCTCACCTGTGCTTTTGCAGCTTTCCATGTCAGCCTCCAGTTCCCAGCCTTCATAGCAGGAGCATTTGACAGTGGATTTCTCCTGCTCACACTTCTGGCTACACTTAAGATGTTTGGCACAAAAGCTCTGGATCTGGCAGGTCTTATTGTCAGAGCCCAGCTCCATACCCAAAGGGCAAGAACACATGTATCCCTCTCCAGGAATGATTGTACAGTTGTGGCTGCAGCCTCCCTTGTCCACTGCACACAGGTCTTTAGGAAAGAGGGAATTATTGTGTGTGAATTAAGATTTCAAAATGTAATTAACATAGGAAATCAATAAAAAACAACAACAATACACACCACAGAGCTTCTCATCAGAACCATCGGGACAGTCATCTGTGCCATCACAGAGCTTTTCAGCAGGTAGACAGATGGAGTCATTGGTGGCACACATGTGGTGAGATAATTTACACACCAACGCTTCACAGTTGTCCTCATCCGAATTGTCCTCACAGTCACTGTCTCCATCACACACCCAGGCCTTACTGATGCAGCGAGCTGTTCAGAGAGGATAGTTTAGATCATGTCAATTGCATTACGCCTGCAATAACTACAGATAATGTTCCTACCAGAGTCCCTGCAGCTGAACTTTACTGCAGGGTCACACATGTGTGTAACACCATCACAGCTGTTCTCATCGCTCAGATCCATACAGTCTGTGTCTCCGTCACAGCGCCAGCGCATGGGAATGCACAACCCGTCCATCCGACACTGGAATTCATCGACATGGCAGCCACCTGGAGGTCGAGTAGCTATAGAAAAATAAACACAAATTTAAAGTAACATGTTGTAATACTTCCTTTTAAGTACCAGTCAAGTCACACACTAAACCAGAAAAAGAAATATGTAAAATTCTTTGGAAGTAAAGGGGAATAGAAAGTACTTTATTATGACAACCGTAACTACTTCCAGATGGCAGGTCAACAAAGCATACAAACACACACAGGCAGAAAATGCACACACAGCACAGCAGCACAGAGGCTGCTCATTAGACCAACAGGTCCTGCTGAGTCCCAGTCCCTCTGCTTTCTGAGCTCTGACAGCACTTGGCTGGGGTTCTACATGGATCAAACAATAAGTGTCTAATAATATACATGCAAAACGGAAACTATTAAAAACTGAATCTTTGACATTTACATGTCAAAACACAGCTGCACTAACAATCACAACCTTTTCCCACCACAAAATATTTGTAATTATTAGGTCAGGTCTCATCCAACCACAAACTCAATCACTTCCCGAAACAACAAGAGAGAGATTTACTCTAAATTAAAAGGTGAATGGGGCGTGCAGGGACAGGCAGATCCAAGTGAAAGGAGGAAGTTGAGAAGCCAGTAAATACATTTAAAGACCTGCTTACAAAAAGAAACAACACAATGTACGCACACAATAGCGAGTTGTTTTTCTCACCCTGGTTGGTGCAGTTAGCGTGCGTCTCATCACTGTAGTCGCCACAGTCATTGTCTCCGTCACATGTCCAGTACTCGGGGATACAGCGGCCACTGTTACATTTGAACTGGACACTTGAGCAGGAATGGCTGCAGCCTGCCTCATCGCTGTTGTCTCCACAGTCATTGTCTGTACCAAAACATTATATAATGCCCAATTCGTGCAGGAGTATATATTCAATGTCTGAGTTCTCACCATTGTCACAGCGCCAGTTGATGTTTATGCATCGTCCATTTGCACAAGTGAACTGCGTCAACGGGAAACAAGTTGGGTAGGCTACAGAGAAAAAGAAAACATACACATGTATTACTTACAAGTAAGTGTATGTACATCTTAAGTAAACACATCTTAAATAGTCATGTCCTAAATAGTCCTGTGTCCAAAAATAAAATGTGAGGCTTACCACAAGAGTCTGGCTCATCGGAGCGGTCGCCACAGTCATCATCCAGGTCACATGTCCAGGAGATGGGGATGCAGCGGCCACTGGCACACGGATACTGATTGGGTGGGCATGTGCGGGCTGCCAGGAATACATGTAAACCATATTAAAGCACTAAAACCATCTTCTTTCTAATTACTAAACCATGATTCTACATCCAGACCAACATTTCCCAATTACTAACTAAAAAAGGACATCCTCAAAGACCTGGCAAACTACAAACTAGTATTGAATACAATTTTTATTACAGGCAGCACTTAGAAGTGGTGGCTCTATAACAAACTTGATTTATCTTAATCAAGCACAGAGTAATTTATTAGCACTTCATTTTAATTGAGACACATACGGCTCTTAAAAAGTAATAAATGCTGTTAGCAAAGGATGTACACTGCGTTTACATGTTGTTTAGTATATTCTCATATAAAGTGGCGTTGCCAACACACCACTCCTAAATGAATACTCTACCAGAGCAGGTAGTGTTTGACTCATCCTCGTCGTTGCCGCAGTCATTGTCTCCATCACAAAGCCAACGAAGTGGGATACAGCGGTTGTTCTGACATTTAAACCGGTCAGCTGGGCAAGTGTGCTGGTCTGGAAAAATACAGGCAAGACAAAAGACAATGAGCCAATTCTAAAACTAATGCACCATGAACATTATGTGTGACACACCAAATTAGACTTTAAAAATAAGGGCATTAAACCGATTAGTTCCGAAAGCGTTTGATGAGAAGAAAGCATGTCATTGTAATTACTACCACATTAAACTCCATGGAAAGAAACAATCTCGGAAACTACAACTTGGCAGTTCTTTGTGAGCTACATGATTTTTGTGTTTTTCTTTGTGTTGCGGCTGTAGCCATGACAATGACGTGGCAGACTTACGGCAAAGCTCTGGCAACTCGTCACTGTTGTCCAGACAATCGTTGTCCCCGTCACACTTCCAGCGCTCTTGGATACAGCGGTTGTTCTTACAGGCAAACTCACCGGGCTGGCACTGAGGCGGAGGCACATACGAGGGGTTGGCTAAGTTTGGAGGGAAGAAGAAGAAAGAGTTAGGACATTGAATCAGAGGCTATGCAACAAAATGTCTTGGAGCGTTTGTATTTTGTGACATTCTTTGGCAGACTTTATTGAAACCTCTCCCTGCACTTCGCCGTCTCAGATGGAAAGCACTCCCTGGATTACTGTAATAACCTTAAGTCTGGCCGAGAAAAGTATTAGTGAAACCTTCCACTGTTAAAGCAGCTAAGTACCTTTGCAGGTGACATTATCCACATCCAGGATTTGATCGTCTGCACAGGCACAGGACCGGCCAATGGGGATAGCAAGGCATAAGCTGCTGCAACCACCATTGTTAACTCTGCATGCATTGGACCCTGAATGAAAATTAAAGTAATATAGATATCAAATTGACTGGAAATGTTAATAGGAACATTTGTAGAATACGTACCTTGCTGCTGCTGAGCATCATAGACTCTGATCTCAAAAATAGGAGGTCTCTCATTACGAAGTAAAGTCACATTTTTTGTTTCCTGATCCAGTTTGTAGATGCTTCCACCACGATACTCATTCCAGAAGAGGAATTGCTTGTAATGGCACAACCCAAAAGCGTGGTTCAGCTCCTGGCCCTCATACACAACCTGTAACAGTTAAAGGAATTTGTTTTGGTCCATAATGACTTTCCTTAATATTGATCATTATTAAGATGTTCAAGACAATGACAAACCTTTCTTTCTGTTGAGTTCAAGTATACAAGCTCAATGCGGTCATAGTATGCATCCACCCAGTACAAGATGCCCTGGGGAATGTCTAGACTCAAACCGTTCGGCCAAAGCACAGTCTTGCTCGTCAGAAACACTTGGTGATGAGAACCGTCCATCCAAGCTTTCTTGATTTTGCCTCTGTTGCTCTCAGTTGGATCCTCCTCCCAGTCTGTCCAGTACATCCATCTTGAAAATAATAATTTATAATTACAGCAATTATAGGGGAGTGCATAACAACAAAGCCTGACTCACGCCAGATTGATCTGTGTATCACTCCAATTTGAGTTCTACTCAATATCATTCTGGAAAGGCTTTCCCTCAAATAAACATTTTTTAAAACAAAATAGTCTGAGGATCTGCTAAAATAGGCCAAAGACATCTGTCGCCATGTTTAGTCCTTTTGACTTCTATCCAAACTACAAATGGTGTGCTGTGATTGGTCAGCCGCTCAAACAGAACAGCATGAGTCTGACCAGATGTATTCTCAAGAGTTTGTGAAACAAATATCGTAAGGATTTATCTGGCTAGCCAGGTTCATAACAATTCACAAATACGAGAACATGCTTAATTTCAATCGAGTAAAATCTCTCCAAATGTCAGGATGAAGAGGCATTCTGTGCTTTTTGATCTGGTAATAGGACCAATATATATAATTCATTCATTTATTTCTTACCCATGCTGAGGATCCACCACAATTGCTCTGGGATGACTCATTTTCCCCTCAATAAGAGTCTTGCGAGTCTGGGAAGCCTTTTCCAACCTGGCAACGCTAATAGTCTTCTTAGGTCCATCATCTGTCCAATAAAGATTACCTCCCATCCAATCCACCGCAATCCCCTCTACAGTGTGAATACCTGAGATAAAAGAGCAAAGTATTGATGAAAATAGTTTTCTTACAGTTGAAGATTTTAAAAGGTAAATTTTAGTGGTTTGAATCTACAACAACTTTGTGCAAAGCTTTACCTTCCTTCAATATAGTGTCCCTCTCTGTCCCATCTATCTTCTGTCTGCCGATGATGTAGCTTGTAGCATCCGCAAAGTAGATGAATTCACTGGCAGCATGAAAATCCAGAGCTCTGGGGTTCATAAGGTTTTCAATAGGGATCATGTATTCGTCCGGGACCTTGGCGTTCATGTCCATGCCCCTGATGATGCCAGGACGACCCTTGCCATACACCAAGAAGAGCTCGTGGTCTGGTTCTACAGAAGACATAAAAAAAAAAGAATTATTGACAGCTTATAATATTAAAAAATTACTTAGTATACATTGTTGAAGAAATCTGTGATGTTAGAACAGCCGTTACTCTTGTCACGTACCATTACATTAACATATGTTTCAGGAAATATACTTTTTACAGTTGGTGTTATGCCTACTTTCTGCAGAGTGAGAGCTATTGTTTCTTTTTTTTTCCTTTGTATTGATGCATTTTGTATTTGGAATCCAGGAAAAGTCACTTGTCAACGTGCCACCAATAATTAACTCTTACTTTTGCAGGATTTTCCATCACTGCCAAGGCTGAATCCTGATCGACACCGGCAAGTTCTTGTCTTGTGGCTGTTGCTCAACAAACAGATGTCTGAGCAACCTCCGGATTTCCCAAACTGGTCCAAGGCACAAGCATGACTGCGCACTGATCAAGGACAGAGCAAGGAGACGCATTAAATACTAATAAATAAAAGATTAGGGGATGATTTAATTCTTCCGGGCTTCTGAGTGCCTTGTACCTTGAGGCTGGCGTCTCTGATGATAAACATGCAGCGCTGCGCCTCTGTCCACGCGTGTGACCACATGGAAGTCTGTGCGGTTGAAGCGGTTCACTCGAATCACGCTGGTCTTAGGGTTGAGGTTGCCTTCATCAGAGTTTGTTGCATACAAATAGTTCTCGAACACAGTCAGGCCGTAAAGATGCTCGATCTGAAATGTGATTATATGGTCAATAAAAATAAATATATTAACTTTAAACCATTAGGAGTCTAATATTTTTTAGTACCCCATATCCAGCTTTTTATTCCCGTTACATTTTAAATAAATCTAATATGATTAATAATACATATTTTCAGAAACTATTTGCTACAGCATCCTTCAACATAAAGTAATAATTCAAAACAGTGAAGAGAACTTCCAATTTCATATATTTGTCAGTCTGCCCCAGGGCAGCTGAGGTTACAGCATTGGCTTACCTCACCAGGAGTGAAGGGAATGAATAATGTAAGGTAAAGCGCATTCGTTTTAAAATCTGTTAAAAATCTTTTATTTGATAGGGGTCAGTTTTGTGCAGCTTTGCTCCACTGTCAGTGTGATAAATGGATCATGTTAACTCCAACACACACTCCAGCCCGTCGCCAACAGAGCCCGGATTTAATTAAGCTCATTACTCTACAATGAGATAGAAATCATTCTGCTATGGAAAGAGCTGTATGTGTTCAGGCAATATTAGCAAGATAAATCACAGGCTATTTAAGTTACGGTCTGTCTATCGGGGTTACAAAAAGTAAAAGCCTAAATATCTGTTTCAATAATCGCATGAATAAATGTGTGATTACGCATATTCCTCAAACAGATGTGTTTTATTGCAGTGATGGCTCACCAGCAGGCCCTGAATAATGGTGTGCCGGTTCTTTCCTTCATAGTCCACAACTTCAATGTAGTCGAGGTACGCATCAGCCCAGTACACCAGCCGATTCACTAGGTCCAGAGTGATGCCATGAGGGAAGACTATTTTACTGTCTACCAGTTTTGTTCGGTTCTGTCCATCCATATCACAACGCTCAACTCTGGGAGTGGAGCCATAGTCTGTAAAGAATACTTTTCTGAAAGAAAGAAAATGCAGTTTTACTTAGGGCATTTAAAAGCACTGAAAAAGCATTGAAATACAAGAAGTGATTCTCGTTAAAAAGGAAATGTATCTGATTTAGACCAGTCAGTATAAGGAACCAAAAAGACATCCTTGCACTTAAAGAGTCAGACTGACCACTTAGTCAGCAGTCCGTCTGATCATAAGATCCTATTTTCAGCCTTAAGTATCACAGAAGGTCATTTCAGGTCAATTGGAAAGGATGTAGCACAAACCCCATGGCTGGGTCCAAGGCAATGCCTTTGGGATTGTAAAGTTCTTGATCCAGAAGAGTTACACAAGTCTGGCCATTTTGGTTGCAGACAAACACCCGGTCGTCCACATCATCGACAAAGTAGAAGTTTCCAGTCAACCAGTCAATAGCCATCTGCTCAACATCTGAAAACAACAGGAAAAATAAAGAAATGAGTAAAAAAACAAAATTCATAATAGCAATTCTTGCACAAAACATTTAAAAAAATGGCACTTATAACATGACACAATGTAATAACAGTTTTTCACAACAGCATTTCAGCTGTTGGTGGGCCAAGTAAAGACCCTCTTTATAAATACAGTGATGCAGGGGCCATGAGGATGCACTGGATCCTATGCAGAGAGTTGTTTTAACAGCTGCTTCTGTGATTTCTTTCAAAGCAATGGTCTGTATACACACACAGGCTCAGCTCACATACATCCACAATCAAAGTTGCCACAGTGGTCTTTTGAGGTAATCCAAGGAAAAACTTTGATCTTGAGGTACAACAAACTTGGGATTTGGATATTTTGGAAGAAGTGGAAATAATAATGACCAACAGTGACCAAGCAAAGCTACAGTGCCCTGTAAACCTGCAAAGCTGGTCAATATTGCAATTCTTATCATTATTTTAGTCAAATTAGACACGGTATGAATAAGAATAACCACAAATTAAAGTAAATCATATCACCGGAGCTCAGAGGAAACCTATAGTATATTTTCTAAGTTCCAGATTCTAGATTCTAGTTCATCATACTGAACTATGATATTTCTGGTACCTGCTTTTTAACTTAGCCCCTTTCATCTCCATTGGCATAATTTAATCTACAAGACAGAAAGCCCTGTTGTGCAACTCATTCACTCGAATTGTGCAACAGCCAAGTGGAGGAACCCCTTATCCAGAAGGGCCAGCAGCTTGCCGACATCCCCAAGAAGTTTCTGGTAAGTGGAAAGTTTGCTGGGAAAGAGAAAAAAAAAATCCCTCCCCCTTTTCTCCTCCTTACCAAACCACTGCTCTCACCACTGCTCTCATAACCCCACAACTTCCTGTCCCCGACACCTACCCGTTTAAAACAGCCCTCGTGAAACATTACACCAGCTTAGGGGGGGTCTTACTGGCAATGACAAACACACATTTTATTTGAAGTTATTTACACGCAGGACGGTATTTAGTTTGTCTACCAAATGTATCAAATTAAAACTATATAGACATGAAGATATTATTTATTTTAGAAGTAGAGGGGCAGACTTGAGAGGAGGGAGAGGATGGGATGGGTGGACTGTGCTTTCCTTTTATCTTCACATACGCAGACACAGCAGGCCACATCTGGAAGCCTCATATACTTATCTGCCCTGCTCTTTCAGCATCCCAGAAGCTATAAATCACCATGTTTGTGTGAACTCTGCACCAAACCCACCTCCACAGAACCAAAAAAAAATCCATTAAGGCCTGGCTCAGGTCTGTGTGCATCACAGAGAAATACTTATAAATATCCCGCAAAAACACTACTTAACTGGTTATGACGACACATTTATGTGGAATGTCTGGTTAAGATAAGACAACCGTTATTCGTCCCACAATGGGGAAATAGTGTTATCTCAATGCTAACATTTAATTTGACATGAATAGATAGAATATAGAATGTAGTTTACATCATAATTTTGCTTTTTTGTAATTTTACCAGTTCTGATATAGACAAAAGACCTTAGTATATAGTTATTGATATTTTTGACAACCCTATCCATTTTAAAGACAAATTGAAAAAATGACAATGTTCATGGGCATACTAAATAACAAACCTAATAACATTTAGGAAATCCAAACCACTACCAATGGCCCCATCGACAGTGCCATGTCGAGGCCGTGCAAAACGTATTTTGATCACAACATTTTTCACACCTCATGAATACATTTGTGCAGTACATTAAATATGCCTGCCCCACTTATCCAGCTTGAGTTTATGAGTAATACATGACAACTCCATTTATAAAAGGTAATCTGTCACTAAGTAATACAAGCAGGAGTTATGTGGGTCAGTATGCAAATGTGCCTCAGCAGCATGAGTCTCAGTCGGTGTGACTTGACAGGACAGGACTGAAGACGGCCACAGGAATGTAAGTTTTGTTAAAGCTGACATAACCCTCTGCAAGAGGAATGTAAATACCATCTGCATGACCACTTCCAGCAGTGGTACAGCAAATCACTACCATTTGTTTTACTACACAACTGTCTGCTCTCATTTGGTTTCTTTCTCTTAAAGTTGCATACTCATCACACAAAAGAGAATGTTGAGAACACATGAGAATGGCATTCCAAGTTTTGGGTTTTCAGAGATGTTTTCTCTGTTATTCAACTGTTACACAAGTGAATATGAAGACATCAACTTGTTTAATCATCTGTTATGTATTCTTCTATAGAGCTGGCTTCAACACTTGTTTTTCTCATTTGCTGTTCCACGCCGGAGGCAAATTCTCAATCCTCACAAGCAGAAATTCATACACACACAAACACACCTATGCTTTTGTATTCGTTTACAGTTTTATGATTATAAAATAGTTACATGTCAAGACAGCAAGTTAATAAAAATGTCACCTTGTTTTGATTTAAGTCTTGCAAAACTGTTGACTTGCACTCTAGTAAAACCAGATGTAAAGCGCCTTAAAGGAGCTCAATGCGCTTTACGTCGAGAAACCGCTCCCCCTTTCACACACACATTCACACACCAGTGAGCGCAGACACTGGGGGCGAGGCGGGTTGTCCTGCCCAAGGACACAACAACAGTATTAACCTGAGGGAGGGAGCTGCCATCGCACTGCCAACCTGTGGGTCACTGCCCGGTAAACTGGTCAATGGAATTCAATCATATTTAATTATTTACTTAAAACTCGTTCGCTTAGAGTGGCTGGCGACTAAAATAGAGGAGATTAAAAGTACACTAAAATAATTGGATAACTGTTAAACTTCTAAGGGCCAATCATATTTAAATAAGTGGGGAACAGGTACAATTGATTTAAATAAACAGACATTCAGAGGAGTATTACCCAATGATAAACTTGATTAACTTACAATAAAACAACATGCTATAAACACATTTTCTATTGTTTTCTCTGAACACTCACGGTGCAGACTGAGGGTGATGTTTATGGTGTGGATGCCGGTGACCATGGTCAGATTGGGGATGCCGGCGCACTTCAGCTGAGTGGTTGCAGGGGAGTCTCCCACATCTATCCAGCAGACCTTCTCCTCAGCGTAGATAAAATCCATCGCCATTGTCTGCTTTGTCGTAATGAAGGGCAGCCTGGACATGGAGCCTCCCAGAGTTGTGCACCGAATGTCATGGAGGTTTGCGATCAAGAGCATTGGAAGACGATCGACGGGAACTGGAAAGAAAGACGTGGGGTTTTCACAAAATAGAAACCAAAATGACCACATTCTAAAGCCTATATGACTTCATAGGTGTAGTTTAATGACCTATCAATGTAATACTTTTTAACGCTTTAAAGACCACGCACATGAATAGATATCCTCTAAAGTGTCTTTAGCTATTGCAATATGCTCGTTGGTGACTTACCGTTTTTGGCTTTGCAGGAGCGGTTGTCTGGCTGCAGCAGGTAGCCCTCCACACAGCTGCAGGTGTAGGAGCCCTCTGTGTTTGTACATGTCTGAGAGCAGGTCCCGTATACACTGCACTCATTGAAGTCTAACATGGAGACAACAGACAGTTACCAAACCCTTGTGGTATTTTTATTTGAGGCAATGCAGTAATGAATAATAATTGTAATTCATATTAATTATATACAGCAGTGACATTAACTTATATAATTTCTAACATATTATGGTATTTGCAGTTTACTCCATGAGTTTCAAGCTCAAAATACATTTGTTTTGTCCTGAATACGTCGAAAATCCAATCACCTTTACACGTCTTCCCATCATCAGCTACTTCATACCCAGGGGCGCAGTAGCACTTAGGACCATCGTGAGTCACTGCACAGTGATACTGGCACCCATGGGAGGCACAGGCTATAGCATGTTCTAAACAGAAACAGAAAAAGTAATCATTAAGCCCGTGCAACATCTAATGGTTCATATTGATTATATCTTGGACAACTGCTGTGGTCAAATAAAGGTCTCAGAAGTCATAGATTATGCAAAATTCAGTATTGAATTGTTTCAAACACCCCACCCAAATGTTCAACGTTTTAAAACTTAAAATATAGAAGAATAGAAAACAGGCAAAGCATCCAAAATAGACAGTAGTGTATGGAGAAAAGCGAGGCTGATTAAATAATTCTAAAAAAAACTTTAGATGCAAGTAATGAGCAATTTTCAAGCTGGAATTATCAAATGATCACAAGAGTGTGCACAAAGAAGCACATTCAAGAGGAGGACACCACTTAATGACATCGGCTGGTGATACAAACACTTTGAGCTTTTGAGGGGACCTGAATATTACACACACACATTTTACACAAAACTTCAGATACGTTTCCAAAAGGGAGCAAAATTGTAACTGGGATTAATTAAGTTTATGTTGAAGTTAATTAAACACAAACATGGGCCCATTGAGGAATTGGTTTGTTAAGTATGTTTAGAGCAGCTTTCTCAAATGTATCATAGTCATGACGCATCGCAGGAGATAAAATACTACAGCAGGACGTACAAGGGCTGGTGCATGTACTGCGTGACAGATGAGGCTATTTGAATGCACACATGTGGGAGGGAGAGGGCCTTCTCTATCCTGCCCCCAGAGGGAACTCAAGGACACAGGCTTTTGGCAGCAAATGAAAGCAGGGACACTGTGAGCACCCTGCATCTCCATGTCCCAAAAGACTGCATGTATGTCAGACCTAGAGGACAAATGGGACATTGTTGGTGTCATGGCCATGTTGACACCCCCATTATAATCAGAATGAAACTTGAAACTAAAAACCCTTATCTGATATTACGAAACAACTCAGACGATGATACTGTACGTCCAATGTGGGTGGCTTTATATACACTGGTGCGACAGTAGCTCAATGGTTAGAGCACTAGTCCACCAACTCATGTTGTTGTGTCCTAAGACACTTATTCACCTTAATTAGTATGAATGCAGTGTGGGCATGAGTGTTGGTGGTGGTTGGAGGGGCCAATGGCACAGATTGACAGCTTCATTTCCATCAGTCTACACCAGGGCAGCTGTGGCTACAATAGTAGTTTACTACCACCAACAGTGGAGTGAATGAATAACGTTACAGTGAAGCAGGCTTCACAAGCCTGTAAACTTTATAGCATTATTATGATTATTTGTTTTTCATCAAATGAATGCTAGATTTAAACAATGAAAATGTATTAAAATGCATTTTCTTAAGCTTATTTAAGCAGCCATGGGTCATAGGCCAAAAAGACAAATATTTCTACTGACGTAACATTCACGAGAGGCAATTTAGAAGCACAAAACCACCCAACAATTAATGTGGAACAATGAGCTAAAAATGACACATTAACATTGTAAGGGTAGAACAATTATGTTCACTATAACTGCCTAACGCACTGTCAAAACTAAAATTATTTAGCACGAATGAATGACACAGTGTACATACAGCAAGCGATAGTGTGACTGTAAAGAGTGGAGATTGGACCAGTGAAGGGTCCTCATTATACAAAGGCCGTGGCACTCTCTGCTACAATGGTTCTTTTGTTGTGGCCCGAGTGAAAGGAAGAGTCCCCCAGCAAACACCGTGGCCCATATCCAATCCATTTAACACGCCTCAGCGAGAGACCACAGGCAACCGGCACTGGAGTCCACCTCCGTTTAGGCTTGTTTTCCAATAGAGGACTTAACTAATGGTGTGGAATATTGGCCACAAATGCATCCTAATACTAATATAATAGCTACTATATGTACATAGCAGCAAGTACAGTTCATTTCCCAATTTGTTCTGATTTCTATTGTTTATTTTATTCTATCAACAGAAGAAAAATATCAGTTTTCGTGAGATTAATTCATTTTTTTCAAATAATTTAAAAGGTCTAAGGACGGTTTTGAAAAAAATGACACATTAATAACTAAACTTTGGTCTATTAAAAACTAACCATATCAGTATTCAAAATTACAAAGTGCTTTCACTACTTAGCACTCTAGCACTTTCCTAGCAGTTAAACTCCACAGTACCAAAACAGCACCGGACACGAAAACTCAAGAGATGAAAAGGAATTCACAAACACGATCAAGTACCGGCATTTAGTTAAGTATTTCAGAACACACACACAACTGTGTGTCAGGCATTTGACCCCAGGTTAATGCAAAAAGCAAACAAATCCTGGTGTCACTGAGCTGAAGAAGCACGCCTCGAGCAGTGATCTTGTTATGGCACAGATAGAAACCCTTAATTTAACTAATCTACAGCAAGTGGAAGAACAAAGTTTTACCAGGAGACGGCAAAAAGAAACTACCGGTGGTTATGTGCACATTAGAGGAGAGGTTTTTATTGTCTGCAAGATAATACAAGAAATAGTTTTCTCTAACTTCAAAACAACCATTAAACAGGCGGGGCAGACAGAGCAGATTAAACTAAAAAGAGATTTTCTGGGTAATCTTTCAAACTAATTGTACAGATTCATGTTTGTCTAATACTTTAAAGGATACATTCTTTTTCAGGTACTTATTGAAAAACAACTAAAGAAGTTCATAATTTTTAATTTTGTTCATTGTAAACTGTAATTCAAACAGGTCCATTCACCAACTGTTTAAAACTGCAGAAGTGATAAGCTCTTCATAGTGGCGTTATGTCGGTGTAATCCCTCATTCGTCCAGGCGTGTTCCATAGTAGAAAAAGCTTCAGTTGTAGTCATCTGGACTCAGTTTGAAAAAATAGACGTTTCGACTCTCATCCAAGAGTCATTGTCAATAACAGAATTTAGGTCGAGAACTCCGATATTAATACTGTTCTGTGGTAAGACCCGCCCATTGGGAGGAGCCTTCCTGAAGTAGAAAGAGTTGTTTGTTTCAACAGAAACTCCCCTTTG
Source organism: Eucyclogobius newberryi (assembly GCF_026437365.1). Lineage (NCBI taxonomy): Eukaryota > Metazoa > Chordata > Actinopteri > Gobiiformes > Gobiidae > Eucyclogobius > Eucyclogobius newberryi. Next base: position 30,509,584 of record NW_027315801.1, on the reverse strand, counting down.
TATCTACCGAGCTAGCCTATTCAGAATCTTAATGGGCTATTAGAAACCTCTTTGTCTTAGTGAGACCCTGGCTCAACCACCCTGAGTACCTGATTAGCATCTGAATGTCCTCTACCTTTCCAGGGGTTCAGAATCCCATTATAAATAACAGGAAGATGAAACCTAAGCCCTCCATTTCTGTTTAAAGAAGGTCTTTCTTTTTTAACAAAAATAGCTTCCTTGACTCCTCTTTCAAACCATCTTTTCTCCCTGCTTAAAACCTTCACCTCACCGTCTTCAAACGAGTGATTAGAGGCTTCAAGATGGAGATGCACGGCGCTCTGAGGTCCTGAACTAGTATTTCTTCTGTGCTGATAAAGCCTCTTGTGTAGAGGCTGTTTCGTCTCACCTATGTAACGTTCTTTACAACTTTCTTCACTGCATTGGATCGAATAAACTACATTGCTCTGTTTTTGAGTCGGCAACTTGTCCTTTGGGTGAACCAGTTTTTGTCTTAAAGTGTTTCCTGGTTTAAAATAAACAGGGACTTCGTGTTGTCTAAAAATTCTCTGCAATTTTTCCGACCGGCCAGACACATAAGGGATAGAGACACCCTTCCTTCTCTGTTCAGTTTCCCTTTTGTTCTGCTTCTTGGTTCTCTTCACTCTGTTGAGAGCCCAAGCGGGGTAACCACAGGCTGAGAGGGCATTTCGGACATGTTTTTCCTCTTTCTTCTTGCCCTCTGAGCTGGTGGGCACACCTTGAGCTCTGTGTTGTAAGGTTCTGATCACCCCCAGCTTGTGCTGTAGTGGGTGGTTGGAGCCAAAGAGCAGATACTGGTCCGTGTGTGTAGGTTTCCTATATACTTCTATTTGGAGTTTCCCGTCCTCTCCTCTGATCGTGGAACAATCAAGAAAGGCCAAGCGATTCTCCTTAGCGTCTTCTCTTGTAAACCTAATATGTGGGTCCACAGCATTGATGTGATCAGAGAAGGTTTCCAGCTCTTGTTTCTTGATTGTTACAATCAAGAATTCTGTTATTGACAATGACTCTTGGATGAGAGTCGAAACGTCTATTTTTTCAAACTGAGTCCAGATGACTACAACTGAAGCTTTTTCTACTATGGAACACGCCTGGACGAATGAGGGATTACACCGACATATTTCCAAGAATTTTGGGCCAAAAACCTTGGATTTAGTTCGGGAACTCGAATCTGTAGCCAGGAAACTAGCAGACAACAGGAACCACTTGAGGTTCAATCTTAGATGCAGACAGAACAACATGATCCCGAAGAGCCTGCAGATCAAATCACCGGTCAGAGGACACAGAGCAGAGAAGATTTGGAGAAGGAGCCTTATGCAGATGCTCAGTGAAAGGATCCAGGAAAACAACGTCAGAATTGATAAATTGAAAGGCAGAACAGGAACTTTACAGGAGAAATTAACCAGCATACTCCCTGAAGAAGCTTTCAAAAGAGTGCTGGATTTTACACAGACAGCACAAGAAGCACAGCACAGGAAGAGCAAAGAACGCCAAATCAAGAAGTTCAACATTCTTTTGAACAAAAAGAATGCAGGTGAGGTCGAGCTAGACATTAGGACTGAGACAGACAAATTAGCGACCAGCAAAAACAATTGGATTAAGAACCTATCAGATCGTGTTCTGACACAGGCAGAAAAGGAGGTGCTCTCTAAAGGGCTCAACTTTTCTGTCACCTCTAAACACATCCCTACAGAGGACTACATCACAGCCACTGAAACTGCAATTAGGAACAACAAAATGACTGAATCGGAGGCTACAGACCTGAGGTTACGTGTCACAGCGACCCTGAAGAGTGCCAAACCACCGCCTTCAAATATCACAGCTGAAGAGAGGAAAGCACTTTCAGCACTGGAAAAAGATCATAGCATCAACATCCTCCCAGCAGACAAGGGACGTTGCACTGTGATTCTCAACGCAGCTGATTACGAAGCCAAAGTCCACACCCTCCTCGAGGACACGACCACATACGAACGCTTGAAAAGAGATCCGACCAGTGGCTACAAGAAGAAAGTGATAGACTGTTTACAAAGGCTGGAAAAAGAGGAAGCGATAGACCGGCCTCTGTATTACAGACTGTATCCTGGTGAAGCCATGCCTTGCATTTATGGCCTTCCAAAAATACACAAAAAGGATGTTCCACTCAGACCCATAGTGTGCAGCACAGATTCCATCACCTACAATGTGGCCAAGCATTTAACAACTATATTGGCTCCGCTTGTGGGGAATTCGGAACATCATGTGGAAAACACGCACAACTTTGTGGATAAAGTGAAACATCTCCAACTGGACCCAGATGACCTCATGGTTTCATATGATGTTGTGTCCCTGTTCACCTGCATCCCGACCTCTGATGCAGTAGCAGCAGTGAGGATCAGACTGCAGGAAGACACCACCCTACAGGAAAGGACCAAACTGACACCTGAACACATATGTAAACTGTTGGACATCTGTCTGAACACCACTTACTTTCAATTCCGGGGACAATTTTACAGACAGATTCATGGCTGTGCCATGGGCTCGCCTGTCTCTCCCATAGTGGCCAACCTGTACATGGAGCACTTTGAGAAGAAGGCACTGTCCTCATTCTCAGGCATAGCCCCAAAACTGTGGCTCCGCTATGTCGATGATACTTTTGTAACAATCAAGAAACAAGAGCTGGAAACCTTCTCTGATCACATCAATGCTGTGGACCCACATATTAGGTTTACAAGAGAAGACGCTAAGGAGAATCGCTTGGCCTTTCTTGATTGTTCCACGATCAGAGGAGAGGACGGGAAACTCCAAATAGAAGTATATAGGAAACCTACACACACGGACCAGTATCTGCTCTTTGGCTCCAACCACCCACTACAGCACAAGCTGGGTGTGATCAGAACCTTACAACACAGAGCTCAAGGTGTGCCCACCAGCTCAGAGGGCAAGAAGAAAGAGGAAAAACATGTCCGAAATGCCCTCTCAGCCTGTGGTTACCCCGCTTGGGCTCTCAACAGAGTGAAGAGAACCAAGAAGCAGAACAAAAGGGAAACTGAACAGAGAAGGAAGGGTGTCTCTATCCCTTATGTGTCTGGCCGGTCGGAAAAATTGCAGAGAATTTTTAGACAACACAAAGTCCCTGTTTATTTTAAACCAGGAAACACTTTAAGACAAAAACTGGTTCACCCAAAGGACAAGTTGCCGACTCAAAAACAGAGCAATGTAGTTTATTCGATCCAATGCAGTGAAGAAAGTTGTAAAGAACGTTACATAGGTGAGACGAAACAGCCTCTACACAAGAGGCTTTATCAGCACAGAAAAAATACTAGTTCAGGACCTCAGAGCGCCGTGCATCTCCATCTTGAAGCCTCTAATCACTCGTTTGAAGACGGTGAGGTGAAGGTTTTAAGCAGGGAGAAAAGATGGTTTGAAAGAGGAGTCAAGGAAGCTATTTTTGTTAAAAAAGAAAGACCTTCTTTAAACAGAAATGGAGGGCTTAGGTTTCATCTTCCTGTTATTTATAATGGGATTCTGAACCCCTGGAAAGGTAGAGGACATTCAGATGCTAATCAGGTACTCAGGGTGGTTGAGCCAGGGTCTCACTAAGACAAAGAGGTTTCTAATAGCCCATTAAGATTCTGAATAGGCTAGCTCGGTAGATACAAGGGGGAGTTTCTGTTGAAACAAACAACTCTTTCTACTTCAGGAAGGCTCCTCCCAATGGGCGGGTCTTACCACAGAACAGTATTAATATCGGAGTTCTCGACCTAAATTCTGTTATTGACAATGACTCTTGGATGAGAGTCGAAACGTCTATTTTTTCAAACTGAGTCCAGATGACTACAACTGAAGCTTTTTCTACTATCTTCATAGTGGCATTTATTGACTATGTGACATTTTATAACCCCGCAAGTAATATTTTCAAATAATCCCAACTAAGTATAGGGATGTGGGTGGGGATAGGGGGTAAGTGAAAACAAGTCTTTTCTGAGCACTAAAGCCTCAATTACAGGACAATACAGGATTACTCAAACATGCAGGAATCATCCAAAACAAAATCAACTTCTTTACATTAACTAGTTTACTCAACAAGATAATAAATATTGTAATAATTGCCATTGATAAAAAACATAAGCAGGTATAGGACAATTTTCTATGAAAATGTAAAAGGTAAATATAAAACTAAATATTTTTTTAAAATCTGAAAAAATCTCATAATTTCCCTTCCACACCTTTGAAGGAACTCACAATAAAACAAGAGATGACACAAAAACAATTTGAATACACACTATTGTGTTTAAGATGAAGGAAAAAAAAATGATGTGAAAAGTAGACCTTATTATTATAATTTAAAGATCTGGAGGGAATTTCTACAGGGTGTCAATGTGTTAATTATGAAAATAAATACATTATTTTGGGTCCTGTAAATCATATGGATAAAATATATGAATTATTCTTAACTTTAATCATCTATTGAGCGCAATAACATGTGTTATAAGCCAAGTAGCCCCTATATCAATGAGGCATTGGGACATTCCTGGCTTTGTGCTGTTGCCGTCATCAGACAAGTTTTCACATGTCCATGACTGCAGCCTGGAGCAGACAGTCCTTTTCCCACCAATTTCAATCAACTGACATCCTTATAATAATGGCTACCTCCTCACTTCCTGTTGCTATTTCAACCACAGACTTTCTGTAACTCATTGTTGGCAATGTATTTTAAAAAGCCTTCCCTGTTTGAGGTCAAGCTTGGTTTATTACACAACCGTCACATTCAGATAAAACAGTGATGATAGGAAACCATAAATACGACTTGTGGGAAATGGAGAGAATATTAGTCATCTGATTAAAGCAGGAATAATATACGGGTATAGGGCAAAGTAACTATTGAGTATATAGTGGCAGGCAGCTTGTATTTGCCTATTGCATAGTTAAAGAGGGCAAAGTAACCGAAAGCAAACACAGGCGGGTCGACAGCTTGAGTAATGAACACACAGGAAATTTAGTCGACCCAAACAGTGGCAAAATGCAACACAAATGATTACACAAATTATACAATTTTCCAAATGCAAAAGTACATACAATGAAAATAAAAAGTCCCTGTTACAGTTTGGGAATGACTGTAAAAAGCCTGGCAATAATTAAACAAGTCTGCTCTTGCAGGACAAACAAAAGCAGTCAATAAACTAATTTAGCTCAAGATTTATGAAGAGGTGCTTTAGGAGGTCTCAGTAGTCATGACTGATTCTCATTCCACAGTTAGAAGTAGATGAAAAACAATGCAGCTCACTGCATGTAGAGACGATGGCATTGGGGCAATACAATAATCAGGGGACCTTTGAGACCTTTGGGAAAGCTTCAGCGGTGACCCCATTTCTATTCCCTATCAATCAGTCACTTCTGAAAGAGACTTTGCAATACTATGGAAACGCATACACCCTCAACAGGAAGGACAAAGGGCTGTGGATAAATAAATCACAACAACTTATCCTGAAAGAACAGAAACATTCTTAAAAAAATAAAAATAGTAAGCTTTATGTACAATTTTATAACTCTACTTCCATCGTTTTTGACTAGTTCATCCAAAGAATTCAACTGAACACTAGTAATAATATATTCTGTCACAGTATATGGAAATGTTCAGGAACTGCTTCACTGGGAGATAAACCTCCAACTTGACCAAACCTTTCTAAGCACCGCTGTCAACAACCTAAGAAATACTACTGACAAAGCGTGCTTTCAGACACTGGCGGCCAGGTATACGCGCACAACCCTGCAGTTTGTGTGAGAAAACACAGAAATGCTTGTGAAAGGCCAGACCTTTTCCTTTCCGTGAAGAGGTGGGGGATCACAAATAGCAATGCCAAAAGTCCTGGACACACTGCTGGAGTGTTTGTGCAGGGGGCAGTGGGCGTGTGACTGGCGCTGAGCGGGAAGGTAACTCTAAGTTTGTGTCCACTTGCATCACATGGTCAAGTCTGAGAGTGTTGACCATGATGCAAAGAAAAAAGCAGGTTAAATTATATATATGACCTGTGTAAAAGCTTGTAAGGGAGAGAAGATGACCATGTTGGACTTGCTCTTTCATCCAAGCTGTGCAACATGCTCACTTCAAGTTCAAACAGCTATGGCACATTTTACAGCTCATGGCATAAATAAGCCCTTTGACATTTCATCATGTTTGATTCTACAAACACTGGGTCATTTAGATCATCAATGTGCTCCTCACCTCTGCAGTGGGGGCCCTCATCCCAACCGTCGGAGCAGTCTGGGACCCCATCACACAACTTGTTCATAGGGAGACATACTTCCAGGTCCAGGCAGCCGTGCTCATTCACCGGACACTGCCGTACTCTGTTGTGAGTGCCTGTGAAAGAAAGAATGACATAGGATTCGTAAAGTGGTTGTGATCTGTTCATATCATTACTCAAGTCCATGTCAGTGTTTTTAAACTACTACAGTATAGTATACACGCCATCTCCAGAGAGGCCTTCATTCAATGAGTAAAAGATACAAAATATTCTTATTGGGCTCAATTTTTATCGGCTACATTTTATTTGCACAAAAAGGGTACTTTTAGTTCATGTTTGTAACATTTCAGCTGCATCTATTGACACAAATTATCTCTTAGTCCGTTTCATTGTGCAATTTTATTAGGGCAGATAATGCTGTTATTTACAATGTGTTTGGGAAGGGTTTATTAAGCTGATAAAATGCCACACACACACACACACACACACACACACTCAAGAAATATAATGCAGAAGGACAGGTAAATCAAGCCTTACTTTAAACTAAATAAGGCAAATTTTATCTTAAAAACATACATTAGATAATCAATTGTTTTTTCTTTTTTAAATGACGCATTACCAATCTCTACTTCATTTGAAATATGAGAATGACTAGCCAAAAAAAGCCTAAAAAGAAACCTACACTGGCCATATCCACCAAATCAGAATGAACTAACACAGGGTTCAACTCGCATCTCCGTCAGGCCGTCTCAGAGAAGACATGGCATGTTTTTTTAGCCTTCATAAAAACCACCATAAATGGAGCCAAAGTGATGTTTTGAGGTGTGTTCTTATCTGATAAAACCTGAGAGGGACATATTCAACAAGACAGGGATGAGGAGGAGACGGCTGAACGGGAAGTTGTGCCTAGGTGGCGTGAGAAAGCCCCGTGTTCTCTGCATGCCGATTGGCTGCCAGGGCTGAGGAGGGCCCAGACCCAAAGACCAGAGGGATTTACTGAGCTTTGCTCCTTCCTCTGTGGAGGGGGAGTGTGTTAACCACTGCCCTCGCAGCCATCCACCCCCCTTACCCCCTCCTGAGTACAGCTACATGAGCAATGAAATGATCCCAATACTGTAAAAATCACATATAAAAGGGTTTAGTTTACCGAGGTCTGGTAACAATCTTTATATGTACAGCACTTTTTAAAAACAAGGTCTATAAAGTGCTGCACACTGTGACGACTAAAGGGCAGAACATGGACAGGTATCCTTCTTGTACCTTCATCAATTCAATAGCATGATAACTCTGATCAAACATCAGGCAGGCCTGCTATCGCCCGACTGACATGACACTACCATCGGTCACTGTGTGTGGGCCACAGGATTGTAGTCACATGGACACAGTGTTATATAAAAATTAAGTTTTGTTTTAAATGAATTTGCATGTTCACTAAAATGTGAGCAAATGAGATTATGTAGGTTAAATAATGAACACATTTCTGGGCGCATCCATTCAAAATGACTGGAGTCTAATCTACTACATTATGTTTCCATGGAGGGTGAAGCTCACAAAAAGCAAACTAGCTAGCCAGTGTGAAAAGAGGGAGTGTCTCCTTGGCATTAACAAGTGTTAAACCTGCTCAAAGTGAAGAGCATTCTCTCCCCTTGGGCTCAAAGAGGATAACATTGCATTGGTGTAAAAGGGTTGCAAATGAGCATGAGTCAAATGCATGTCACCCTGCTAAGTGGAAGTCCTTTTACATGTTAAACAGAAGCTAAACTGGGAAAAGAATGGTTACATATAGCTTTTTTGTTTAAAAAAAAAAAAATAATAATAATTTGAGCAACTCCGATGACAGGGAAAGTACTTACATGCTAAGGCTTATTCAAACATCTGTTTCCATTTGCTGCCTCAACCACAAAGAATGCGGTCAATGCAAAAATGATAACCAAACACAGAAGGAGAGCGCCATTTCAGCTCCAACAAAGAAACTGACATAAAGTTGTGACACAGCACTCACTATTTAACTGTCTGGCGGTTCGATCTCCACTACACACTGTTGTTGTGTCCTTGGCAAAGACACTTCATCTGCCTTCAATGTCTGTGCAAAACTATTTGAATGCATACATGTAGGATTGTGAAGCACACACAAATACAGAATGTAAAATCATATCTATGTATTCAATAGAACATAAACCTTTGAACACTACATTGTCATTATTGTACAGCAGGCCCACAGATGCATCATGACCCACTTGTATCCCACCCTCTTACATTATCTTTGCTCTATAAAGATAACACTGCCCCTGCTACTATAAAAGTATTTATAAACAGCTTGCCTGTGCAAAGCACCATTGTTGGGACAAGGAATAAAACCCTACCCCTGAGGCCAGGTGAAACAACCTGCCTGCAACAAAATGAAGCAGAGCAGTCAGGGAGGAACAGGCCGTGCAGTGCCACACAGAGGATGACAGGGACATACCTGCCGACAGGCCTGTACAATAAGGAGCATTATTTTCTCTGAAACAGGGACTTCATGTCAGTGGCAGCATGCCAGGACCTTCACTTACACACCATGGACAATATTTCAGTAGATTCACATCCATAGAATAATGCTAATGCTAAGGCTACAGTAGTCTGTAACCCATGATATCATCTGTTGCCTCCAGCAGTTCTGCAGGTCAGTGACTCATGCATCAGGGCAGCACCACCACTTCAGCAGAAGTTGGTCTTTAGCTGCTCAACATAATTGTAATGTGAATGCATGGTTTGGGAATGACAGGCAATTAGGGCTTCAGACAGTATGATGCAGAAGAGTACACTTTCTTTTGAGATGGGTAACTGGGACACGCATCAAAGATCCTTTCCAGACAAAAGAACGTGTTTACAACATGAGCTTCTTTGACTGCAAGTGATTTCAAGATCATCGTAAACATAACAGGTGGTACTTACTCTCAGACTAAAGTGGAGCGTTGCACTCCAATTAGTGACATTGGGCGAGACCCAGATGCTTTCAGTTTTTACATATACACTTATGCATTATTCTTTGCCTGTCATGTTTCAGTCATTGGAAATATCATCAGGATTCAACTGCTGGGGAATCCCACACTGCCAAACGAAAAAAAACAAAAAAAACTTTGGTAAATTAATGAAAGCTGACTTCTTTTGCTTTGTAATTCTGCATGAGCACTTGTAAACAAAGTCTGCAGTGAGTAATTAACTTGAACTAGAGATAATGACGTAATTATAGTCGCATGCTGCTCTTACATTAACACTCTGCGGTCAGGCATGCTGCTGCACAAGTACAGATAGCCATCTTATAAACGACCTCAATTGAAAAAAAAGTGAAAGTTATTAAAACGTTGTAGACGGTTTTTCCAAGATTGAAAGATTAATTATTTGTTTTCAAAAGCAAAAACAAAGAGTAGTCCATGTTTGTGTAGCAGCATCAGCCAAAACGATATAAAAACAGAAGCTTTGAACAACCCGATAAGCTGCTGGATCACTACTGGTAAAAATAATGATCACACTGGTCAGACATTAATGTAGTTGTGTGGACACTGTAGTCATCTGGACACTAGTCGTGTGTACACTGTAGTCGTGTGGCCACTGTAGTCGTGAGGACACTGTAGTCATCTGGTCACTAGTCGTGTGTACACTGTAGTCATCTGGACACTAGTCGTGTGGACACTGTAGTCGTGTGGACACTGTAGTCGTGAGGACACTGTAGTCGTGTGTACACTGTAGTCATCTGGACACTGTAGTCGTGTGTACACTGTAGTCATCTGGACACTAGTCGTGTGGACACTGTAGTCGTGTGGACACTGTAGTCGTGAGGACACTGTAGTCGTGAGGACACTGTAGTCGTGTGTACACTGTAGTCGTGTGTACACTGTAGTCATCTGGACACTGTAGTCGTGTGTACACTGTAGTCATCTGGACACTGTAGTCGTGTGTACACTGTAGTCGTGTGTACACTGTAGTCGTGTGTACACTGTAGTCGTGTGGACACTAGTCGTGAGGACACTGTAGTCATCTGGACACTGTAGTCATCTGGACACTGTAGTCATCTGGACACTGTAGTCGTGTGGACACTGTAGTCGTGAGGACACTGTAGTCATCTGGACACTAGTCGTGAGGACACTGTAGTCATCTGGACACTGTAGTCATCTGGACACTGTAGTTATCTGGACACTGTAGTTATCTGGACACTGTAGTCGTGAGGACACTGTAGTCGTGTGGACACTGTAGTCGTGAGGACACTGTAGTCGTGAGGACACTGTAGTCGTGTGGACACTGTAGTCGTGTGGACACTGTAGTCGTGAGGACACTGTAGTCGTGAGGACACTGTAGTCGTGTGGCCACTGTAGTTGTGAGGACACTGTGGTCGTGAGGACACTGTAGTAATGTAGGACACTGTAGTAATGTAGGACACTGTAGTAATGTAGGACACTGTAGCCATCTGGACACTGTAGTAATGTAGGACACTGTAGTAATGTAGGACACTGTAGCCATCTGGACACTGTAGTAATGTAGGACACTGTAGTAATGTAGGACACTGTAGCCATCTGGACACTGTAGTAATGTAGGACACTGTGTTCATCTGGTCACGCTTTGTTTCCAAAACTGTGTCCAGATGATTACAATTGAAGCTTTTCTACATATGAAAGCAAAGTTTTGTGTAACATCAACCGACAGCACTGCAGAGACAAAAAATGCTTTTTGTTTCTATAATTTCTATATATTATGAATGAAAAAAACTGATCCAAATGTGTAAAATGTTATTATTTTTCCCTTAACTGCAGAAGAGCTTTGAAGAGCCCGATACCAGCACCATCAAGTACATTTTTCTGGCTCAAAAGTGGCCATAATTCTGAGCTCTTTACATCATGTTCACAGCAGGTCAGATAAGGCCTTGATGCTACTCTGAAACAAAAATACAACATGAATGAAGAGCCAAGATAAAAGTGAGGAAGTATTTTAAGTATGTCTCGCTCGTCTAACCTTTATCTGTGCTGGCTCTATCTCGTAGTGAAGTATCATCTGAAATATGAGCCTATGTTTCACTAATGCACTACAAACAAATACAAACAGCCCATCAGCGTGAACTCAACTGCAGAAGCAAATGTATTTAGAGGTGGGAGATGTATATCATGTATTACAAACACTGAATTTTTTGTATTGTCTGTAATAAAAACTGATGACCCAAAGGACTGCAAACAAAAACATGCAAACACGAATATAAAGTGGTATATTTCTGCATTTATGTGGTTGATTTTACAGTTCATTTTTGAGCCAAATGGAAACTTCAACATAGACATTTACAAACACATTAAGTGCCACAATATCATCTGAATAGTTTCATCAGGATTATCCACAAGAGATATATTTTTGTCTGTAAGGCCTAAATGAATTCGTCCAAAAACATGTTTCATAATGAAATAAATTGCAGTATTGTTATTTCTTTGTGATGCTACGTATCCAAAAATTACTGACAGCAATCTAGAATCAAACGTCTCAATTTATTTAGGGTATACTACTGATTATTTTCTTCAAATTTGGTGTATTACATCACAGAATATTAATACAGTGCAATTTTGCCCATCTCAAGGCAGCTTTAATATCACATATTCTTGACGTGGAAAAGAAATCGCCAGGAAGAATGTGTATATTTATATTTTTCTCTTAGGATTTCCTCTTAGGGACAACTCAAGGGTTTAGCCAAGGAGACTTTTCATCCCTTAATATCTTTACCCTTTAATAACACCTTAAATTTCATACTTGATATTGTGGGAATTAGTTTCATTACAATGTCACACTCTGGCCTTCCAGACATTGTGCTCCTAAATCCTGTGTGAAGATTAAATAGTGTTTTTAGGAGCAATAAAAAGGCCCTTAAAGCCAGGAGTCCACTGCTTGTTTCTACGTGCTACTATTGAGAGAATACTTGCAGCATGAGAGATGAAGGCGCACTCGCACACATAGACAGTAAAACCACATGAGCGCCAGCGTATAAACAGACAAACCTTTTAGCAGTACAAGATTATTGATGGAAGAGCACAGAGGTGAGAAGGATATTTGTCACGGTTTGACTTTTACGGACAACATCGGGTGTTCGAGAGACCAGACAGGAGGCTCAGACTAAACACAGCTGCGTAATTAAACACATAATTCACCAGAGAAGACGATCCACACACTGTGTCGTCAGAAAGAGCACAACTTTCCCTATTTCGGATGCATTATGTCTTATAACTCGTGATTCATACGGACTTTTATGGTTTGAGTTTGAAGCCAGGGCCAGTGCAATATGGCAATGACACTTACAGATATCTGGAGATTCGTCTGAGCCATCGGGACAGTCCTTCTCCCCGTCACAGCGCCAGCCTTTGGAGATGCAGGTCACCTGGTCCTTGCATACAAACTGCTTCGAGCTGCAAGTTTTGGGCTGCTCCTCAGTCTTGGGAGCTAAAAAAAAAAGGCAAACAAATGAGTGTGTTGTCACAAAATGTCTGGGAAGGTTTAACATTGCATTACAAGTTACTGTTTAATACAGAACACAGGAAATTTCCAGCTTGAGGTGGCTTAGATCTTAACTCTCAAGGATATAACAACATGCAAAGGTCAAAGTAAGTTTATAATGATGTTTTTGTATTTAAAAACCCTACAGACAGAGTTTTTGAAGGAAGAAAAACTCCCTGACAAGTTTACAAGCAACAGTGGTGCCTTTAGCTTTGGTTATGTTTGTAATTTCCTCTTTTCTTCCAGATGTTTTGGTTCTTTCTGTATTTCTTATTACTGCAAAGGTGATTTGAGCTGCTCTTTCATGTCTCACAACACAAACGCATTTCCATTGAAGTCGCACCATGGGAAAGAGAACATTTCGGAGCAGACAGTAGACACAGATTGTTGAGGTGTACCACAGGCTAAGGGCACTATAGCAGCAATTAGACTAGAGAGGCAAACAGGCTTTAAGTTAAGTCTGAAACTGAAAAAACAACAGGATGTTAAAATAAGACACGGTTTTTTAGAGTTCAAATCTTTTAGGTTGCCATTTTCCCAATGGCAAAATAAGGTAAACGTGATACACCGGGATCAATACCAACCAGGGTGTTCAGCAGTATCAAAAATAAGTAAAAATCTGTCGTAAAATGATGTTATCAATAAAAGAAAACATGGAAGAACGTACAATTATTTTGTTACAAGTCGCCGTTGTTTTTTTGTTACAGTCATAGTACTGAAATAGGTATTGAGTATTGATTCGAGCCCATTTCCATTAAAAATCAAGACACACGAACATTCACTTGAGGTTCAAATCATTAAATAAAAGGCGGAACTACGATACGTTTTAAAATAATTAACACACGAATGTATCGTTCCATATTACCGACTAATTCCCTGTGATGCTTAAGTTAAGTGTGTAATTCTCATTGTGATTCTGAGCAGTAAGAGCCCTCCCTGGACGCCTCTTGGTACTTGGCAAGCGAGGAGGTGTTTGGTCTGGGAGGTGGAGGTGGAAGGGGTACACCGCACAGGGGCTGGGATGTGACTGAAATTACAACAGAGCAGAGCATCAGGCTACAGCACCATCGCACTCCGACACAGAGGGATTTAGCGCTCTGCCTCGTGTGACAGCAAAACATACGTGTAAATAAATGATGAATAATCAACTGATAGTCTAAAGTCGATTAAAGAAAGAAGATATTTATTCGCTACGCATCCGATTATCAATCTGACCGCATCTCAACAAGTACGTCCTTTATCTAAAAGTACTATAAGACGTTGAGAACATTACCGACATTAAATACAGGGAAATGAAAATGCATGCAACAAAACACGCTCACGTATAATTGAGAAAGACTGAAAGGGAGCCTTGCCATGGCTCTGGTCCAGCCTGCAAGCTGTGCTGCCACTGAGCTTACCAATGTGCTGGCCCTTTTGGTGAAGCAGTAAATACACTAGATTAGCTTAAGATCATATGTTGCCATTTAATCTGCCTTAACACAAGGTGGCAAAACGGCAAAATTCAACTGAGCAAAAAGGTTTTGACCTGACAAAGCATAAAAGGGATTTCCTCAATTTCTATGGCCCTGTGTACAGCATCTCTTCTGAGTCCCACTTATTCCCTACGAGTGGGCATACAACTGGAAATACAACATTGTGGCTTCTAATTTTGTCTTGACTACACACCAGTGAAAAGTAGCTACTGAGAAGACCTCACAGCCTAATTGGAGGTTGTGGCTGAGGAGGGGTTAGTCTGAAGAGAGACTGACAGCCTTCCTCTCTCAGCAGTCTCCTTTTAGAGTCTTTAAAGTCATTTTTTCCTTTCTAAGAGATATTTTTGGTGGTCCAAATCTGAGCAATTCAAATTTCTATTAACAATCCAAACGATGGCATTACATTAGATGATATCATTGCAAGTTTTACCAACTGATGCCACAGACATAAACGGATGATAACAATGGGCTATTGAGAAGACATTATTTCCTGAAGAAGACATAATTTGGTATTTCGTATGTGATTCCAAACAGCAACCAGCCAAAAGTATCTTTGTGGACAAAGAGGACAGACCATAAATGACGCAGTGGTAACACTCAAAGGCGAAATGATAGAGGGCTCCAGACAGCGTCACCAGCTGGGACAAAACACTGACCCAGTTTTACTGCGATCTGCCTCTCCCTTAGTACGGCCATCTCAACACAAATCAACTCCAGATCCATGCAGTACATTCCAGCACCTTCTAATTGATTTCATCTGTGCCGAGCTCCTTCAAGAGTCACTATTGCAGATGAACAACTGCACACAAAGAACTACATCTTTCACTTGTACAAACGGTGGAGAGCACAAAAGCCTGGTGGGTTAGCAACTTAGTACAGAACTGATCTGTTTGATTATGTCTTAAGACTTTGTTACAATGCAAGTATTAAAAATAGCATTTAGCCGAAGTAAAAAAATAAAAAATAAACATATCTAATGAATAATAATCAACCTAGTTGCTGAGCATGATTTCTGAGTCTGGGACTGGTTTCGATCACAAGTCACTTTGCTGGCCCTCAGTTGGCCTTACAGAGTTCAAAAACCCTCAAAACAACTTGTTTAAATGTAATCTCTGCTGTAAAGTTTGAGTTTAGAAGGATTTCAAAGCAACACATTTTAGATTTAAATACATTGTTGGTGTCCCTTCTTAGCATCTTTTTATAATTACCAATACAAGGCATTTTCAATACTGTTTTTTTTGTATTGTACTAAATTGTTTGTATTATACTTTTTAACAGCACCCTGGCTGAGTAATGAGTTGTAGTGCAGTAAAATTCAACAATGGAATAAACATGTATTGTATTCCATTCGCACCTACATTTTGTGTTGTAAAATCAAGAAGGAAAGAAGAACTGAGAACAAACTATGGATCTAGAAAAGGCAAAAGTATCTAGCTATTTCAAGGTAAACATATAATTTTGTTTTAGCCTTGTAGGGCTGCAGTGCTTTAGTCATGCAGTCAATAACTGCAACCAACCAGTAGAATTTATACATTTTATTAGTTAACTAATTATTGGGTGTAAATAATAAATATAATAATATGGACCACAGCAGAGAGGACAACATTTGAAGTGAGTTAGCTAGAGTTTAATCAGCCTTTTCACTCATGAAGATGCTGTTTACTAGTACTTGTCAGTATACATATTCATTTTTGTGAGCTTTTGCCACAAATTGCCAGTGCCAAGGCTTTTGCTCAATAAATCATTGCACAAGAATGTCTTAAGTTGACTATGGCCTTGGTAGCAGTTTGGACCTCTGAGGTAACATGATGAGCCTCAGCATGTCGTCCAAGACCAGAGTCATGAAAAACATGGTAAAAGACTTTAAATGAACGCATATAGCATTGGCCACATTTTACACCCACTTTGTAGTCCAAGCAAAGCACTGTTTATAAAAGAAAAAGCTAAGATTCAGCTGTTATGGAAACACAAAATAGGAGCCATCAAATAAGGGCTGGACCACATAAATTCCTGCGCTCACTACAACAGATTCAGCAGTAAACCCCGTCTGGGCAACTTTCATGTGAACTTCCCAGTAACAAACACAAGGCTGTAAGAAGGAAAGGACTAGCGTAGTCTAGGACGACACTGGAACATTTGTTTCGGTTAATAATGTTCAATGGTTTAATGTGACTTGATATATTTACTCATACGAGTCGTTTAAAAACCAGGAGGAGGACGACATTGTAACTGCAGAGAATGACTCATAAACAAATGAGTCGTCATCCTCTTCACATCCTCCAGCACACCTCTCACCACATATCCACACATCTTTACACCCTTTTCAGTTTCATTTGATTAAATTAGAACATAATTGTATTCAAGCTCAAAACATTGCTGGAGTTTGCAATTGAGAAATTGCAGTGTCCTAGGAATAATCAGTAGTTGTCCACACTTAGACAACAGGGTGAATACAGAGTGTTATCACAGGGTGGTCCCATTTCCCTGCACCTCACTGTAATAAACATGTACAATAAAATGACACAAATCTGCAGTGACGACATGTGTTTGGGGACAACTGAGTAGCTCCTTCAATAGCAGACCAGGACATAATAAGATTGTTTTATTGTGTTAGCCAATATATTGTACCAATATCTGCATTGACAAGCGTTATTTGAAGACTTGGATGTATTTGGATGTGACCAGGCTCGTCAAAGCTCCATCTGGGCCTGGTCACTACTTGTATGAGAGGCTGAAAACCAGGTGGTCATAGTGAGTACAAACTGTTGCATCTGTGTGAGTGTGAGTGTGTGAGTGAGTGTGTGTGGTGGTTGAAGGAGCCGATGGCACAGCTTGGCAGCCTTGCTGTGGCAGCTGTGGCTACATATAAGCTTACCACCATCAGATGTGCTGTGGAATAATAATACAATATAAAGCATGGCTAGGGGCCAAAAAAGCACTATATAAATCATATGCACTCAAATAATTTATGTAAAAATAATGTATTACTATACTCTTTTTTTCCCCACTTTTTTTTAAACAGTGCTTCAAATTAACAATAACTGAATTTATATTAATTTAATATCCTATGATTTGGGGGGAAATGATCAAAACCAACCCAAAATAGCAACAGAGCTAATCGGTGGCCAGTCTGAAGCGTTCTCCATTGATGTCCAAGTAAAACAGAAAGCATAAAGCCAGTATTCTCACAGTTGTGTCAGGCAAACGTTGCAACCCCCTGAAAAATGTGAACACCCATGTGTGCTCTCTTTATAATGTTCATGGAAAATGCCTCCTCTTGATTCACCATCTGAAACTACACACAAAACCAGCCAAAGGTCTTAGGATCTTTTTTTTTTCATGACAGGCATATTCTAAAACACATCTTTACAAATAAGCAACGAGAGAAAAACTAAGTGTTGAGAAGCCCAGGAGATGCTTCTGCTCGAGGTCATGAAGAGCTCAGTGGTCCTGGGAGCCAACCACAGCTCCCAAAACAAATAACAGTTCAAAAGACATTTGGTCCAACAAATCTAATAAAACAGACACATTTTGGAAGTCTGCTTCTTAGAGCTGTGCGAATCGACACCAACTATTGATATTTTTTATGTATAATTGTATGGGCTATGTACATATTTGTCTTAAATATTCCATAAACATGAGCCGTTTATAAGTAATGGCTAACTTAAATAAATAAAACTGTAAATGATCTACAATGTTAATAAAGTATAATATGTGTGTATAAGTAAATTTCCCTACAAATAGGACATTTTATTTTGATTTATATATGGAATCGATATTCTTGATTCCAGTTTTGAAATCTATTGGAATTGTTCAAAAATGAATGAAGAAGCTGGTATGGCCCCAGTGCTTCTGTCATGTGGACCAGTAGAAATGTATTAACACGGTCATTTTATTTGACAAGTTTAGTATGAAACCACTTGAAAGGACATAGAACGTGCAACTATATCCAAAATGCATGGTTTGAGATACAAGGCAGAGAATTCGAAGTAAACATATAGCCAGGCTCCATAGACGTTAAAAGAAATAAGGAATTCATCTTATTTTGACTCCATCTTAACAGAAAATAATAATTCTGTTGCACAAATGACTAACATTGGTAAGTAAACAATTACAAATGTAATTGTGCTGATGCTGACACAGTCCTCTGGGACCTCAGACAACACTAAACTGGTGTGACATAACACTGGCTTTCTCCAACCCGGACTCCCTATGATGTAACCGTTTCAGTCTCTGAGTGAAGTTTATTCTCGCTTCACCAGCCTTCGCCCCTGACTCTGGCTCAAGCCCCCTCCTCCCCCATCTCCTCCCCTTTGCAGTCACATCTAAGTTGGATTAATGGTCTTCCTGTGTCCAGATGTTGCATACTGATGAAGCCAGTGGGAGGAGCATGGTGGCTCATGAGGCCATGCTCTGGAAATACCTCACTTTTAAAATAAAACACAACATTCTCTACGACATGACAGCATTTAGCCTCCAGTACAAGCCCATCACATCCAGATCAGCAAAACAGACAAGCAATGTCTAGAATGCACATATTTGGAGAACTTAAGGAAAGTGGTTATGAATGAGGAGCCAGATGATAAGACACCAATATGAAATATAGCAACAAGCTGCAGAGCAGGCCTCCTGAGCAGCTCTTACATGCACTGCCCCAAACACAGGGGCCAGGACTGGTCAAAATGAGGGCATTTCAGGAATAGCAGCCCTAAAAGTTGAAACTACTCTATTCGCATGTCTGAGACAAACACACAGCCTCACAGTCCCAGTGATGTGACTGCTGCAAACTGATGTGTGTGACGGGACCAGAGCGGCTCCTGGGGGACCCAGCGACACGGTTTGTGAATGAAGATGGTTGTATCACTGAGAAATACCACGGAGGGAATAAAGTGCAGGCCAACGCTGTTCTGTATGAGTCAGTGTTAATGCTTGGATGTGGGTCGAGTGTTGTTGCTTGTGTTGTACCTGCTGAATGTAAAACAGGGTCTGGCATCCTCAGCAGGCCTGTCTGTGAAGGATAGGCCACAGCTTTGAGCGCTGAGAGTGCTACTTTGTTTGTGATTAAGGCTTTCTGGAGGTCGAGCCTAACGTGATGATGAGACCGTGTGTCCTTCAGGACAACTCATTTGCCTGATTTCCTGATGCGCACAGTAAAGTGTACACGAGTATCACAATGCGAGGCAGAACAACAGGCTTCTTACCTACGGTTACGCCGTTAGAAGATAGAATCCCGGTGAAGAACAGTAGAAATCCAAAGAGGACCAACCTCATCGCCATCTCCTGAGCAGTGCCCGATGGCACTGCTGTTGGGAAGGAAAGGGGGAAAGTTAGCTGGATTTTTTGAAGCAAGCAATCTAGGCAGACAGCACATCCGAACCCCTTCTTCTCGGTCCGGGGGTTTGTGCGTCCAGTCGCTCACGGAGCCGCGCACAGACGCGACACACGGCGGATCACAGCCTCTCAGGGCTATAGACAATGCAGCAGCACATTCATGGAAATGTCTAATTGATTCTTAGCTTTCAAACATGATGCTCGGCGCAGCAGCTGTAGTGTGTCTCCAGACAGCTCTTCTTCACCACACCATGCCTCCCGGTTCCACAGAGAGTCCGTTATCCGCGGCAGCGCGCGCTCTCAGCTCATCACGCGGAAAACTCTCAAATCAAAATTAAAAAGTAAAAGCCGTTTCCCTCGCGTTACCAGTGGCTCTCTCTGCTTGCGGCTGCATGAGTGGTTGGGTGGCGATCCTCACTCCAGCACCCCCCAGTACAGAGACCGCCGTGACGACACAAGAGACCAGCAGCGCATGCGCGTTTTCCCCTTCAGTTCCATGCGCCTTTTCCCCATGCTTTTCTCCATACGTGAGGCCCTGGTGGTCAAAGGTGGTATTGCCGCTGGAAATGTATCTCAGCAATGTTGACCAAGTTTGTTTTTTTCTGGAAAAAGACAAACAGAGGTAGGAACTATGTACAACGCATAAAACTGGCGTCCAATAAAGGTTTGTTACAAGTCAGATTTGCTATTGCGCTGTAACGAAGCCTAGAAAAAAAGTCTCCTGCACCGAAGTCATATTTGTGGTCAAACACCGCCCCCTTGTGGTCAAACAATGTTATCAAAAGCAGTGTGACTTGTCCTCCCATGATGGTCTGTCCTCCAAAGATGATGGTCCCTCCTCCAGCGCCTCATCCTCTGTTGCCTCAGACATTCACTGAGCTGTTGGGGCCTTGTCCTTGATGCTGGATGTCCACAGAGGGCGCTGAATGTCTAGAAATACACAGGCTGTATCAACTGAACTGTAGGTGCAAACTACAGCTTAACCTGAAACAAATTAAACATTGAAAAGGGCTTTAAATTCAACTAAATAGAGATAGGCCACCAATAGATACATTTATTCTTGTTTTCCTTGGAAATTCAGACAAATATGATCATTTTTGTTTTTACAAACCTTAAGCCTGACCATGCCATGGACACTTGGGTCATCAGGAGACAGACTCTGCTGTAGAGTGGTATCAGGCTGGCAAAGCTCCAGGCACATCTGCACACTTGTGTTCTGACATAGTTATTATTATGAGCCTCTGAAATAAAAATAAAATAAAACAATAAATACATTGATTGTAAAAAAAATGAAAAAATAAATAAATAATTAAATGTATTATTTCTCTAGAGCAAAAAATAATCTAAATTGACCCGAGAAGGGATCAAGAGGAGGCTTTTGCCACACGGATGTTTATTTATTTTATCTTTTTCAAAATTAAAAAAACATTGATTCATTTTCTACCGCTTGTTCCCTTTAGGTCTCGTGGGTGACTGGAGCCCACTATCCCAGTGACTTTGGGCCTTAAAAACACATAAAACAAATAAAACAAACAAACAAACAAGGAAAGAATAGGGTGTGGCATCCAAAGGAAAAGAAAGAAAAGTCCCATTTAGTCCAGTTCCGCTTAAATTTGTCAATTTTCAGATTGAGTCCATGTGTGATTTTTTTCCATTTTCCATATGTTGGTTGTGATGTCGTTCAGTCCTTAATTGTTGGTGCAGTTTGTGTCATCCATTTTTGTGATGGCCTTGTCCCAGCAGAAGTTTCAAATGTGTGTGCACTCTTGAGTTGTGTGTGCACTCTTGAGTTGTGTGTGCACTCTTGAGTTGTGCGTGCACTCTTGAGTTGTGTGTGCACTCTTGAGTTGTGCGTGCACTCTTGAGTTGTGTGTGCACTTTTGAGTTGTGCGTGCACTCTTGAGTTGTGTGTGCACTCTTGAGTTGTGTGTGCACTTTTGAGTTGTGCGTGCACTCTTGAGTTGTGTGTGCACTCTTGAGTTGTGTGTGCACTTTTGAGTTGTGTGTGCACTCTTGAGTTGTGTGTGCACTCTTGAGTTGTGTGTGCACTCTTGAGTTGTGTGTGCACTCTTGAGTTGTGTGTGCACTCTTGAGTTGTGCGTGCACTCTTGAGTTGTGTGTGCACTCTTGAGTTGTGCGTGCACTCTTGAGTTGTGCGTGCACTCTTGAGTTGTGTGTGCACTTTTGAGTTGTGCGTGCACTCTTGAGTTGTGTGTGCACTCTTGAGTTGTGTGTGCACTTTTGAGTTGTGCGTGCACTCTTGAGTTGTGTGTGCACTCTTGAGTTGTGTGTGCACTTTTGAGTTGTGCGTGCACTCTTGAGTTGTGTGTGCACTCTTGAGTTGTGCGTGCACTCTTGAGTTGTGTGTGCACTCTTGAGTTGTGTGGGATGGTGATGTCAAAAACAGACTGCAGTCCCAAAGGACAGTCCCAGTACACGTGATAATGATGTGCCTCTTGGCAACCACGAAGTACATGGAAGTACATGGAAGTACATGGAAGTACATGGAAGTACATGGAAGTGTAATTCTCCTGCGCTGCTCTCCCTGCACATGGAAGTACATGGAAGTATCCAGCTCCTGCGCTGCTCTCCCTGCGCATGGAAGTACATGGAAGTACATAGAAGTACATGGAAGTATACTGCTCCTGCGCTGCTCTCCCTGCACATGGAAGTACATGGAAGTATAATGCTCCTGCGCTGCTCTCCCTGCACATGGAAGTACATGGAAGTATAATGCTCCTGCGCTGCTCTCCCTGCACATGGAAGTACATGGAAGTACATGGAAGTATTCTGCTCCTGCACTGCTGTTCCTGCACATGGAAGTACATGGAAGTATAATGCTCCTGCTCTGCTGTTCCTGCACATGGAAGTACATGGAAGTACTTGGAAGTACATGGAAGTACATGGAAGTATCATGCTCCTGCGCTGCTCCTGTTCCTGTACATGGAAGTACATGGAAGTACATGGAAGTATAATGCTCCTGCGCTGCTCTCCCTGCACATGGAAGTACATGGAAGTACATGGAAGTATTCTGCTCCTGCACTGCTGTTCCTGCACATGGAAGTACATGGAAGTATAATGCTCCTGCTCTGCTGTTCCTGCACATGGAAGTACATGGAAGTACTTGGAAGTACATGGAAGTACATGGAAGTATCATGCTCCTGCGCTGCTCCTGTTCCTGTACATGGAAGTACATGGAAGTACATGGAAGTATAATGCTCCTGCGCTGCTCTCCCTGCACATGGAAGTACATGGAAGTACATGGAGGTACATGGAAGTACATGGAAGTATAATGCTCCTGCTCTTCTATTCCTGCACATGGAAGTACATGGAAGTACATGGAAGTACATGGAAGTCTCACGCTCCTGCGCTGCTCTCCCTGCACATGGAAGTACATGGAAGTACATGGAAGTACACGCTCCTGCGCTGCTCTCCCTGCACATGGAAGTACATGGAAGTACATGGAAGTACATGGAAGTACACGCTCCTGCGCTGCTCTCCCTGCACATGGAAGTACATGGAAGTACATGGAAGTACACGCTCCTGCGCTGCTCCTGTTCCTGGACTCACTCCCTGGGTGACGTCAGCTGACTCGTCTCCGCTGCTCCGGACATAACGCGGTGTAAAATGCTGCTCTCAGTTCTGCCAAGGACCGGAATGAGCCCGTACAACGGCTTCACCGACAGAAACATCAGGAAGGTAACGCAACCCTTTTTAATCCTTTATTCTTGCAAGACCACCTTGTTTCATCATACGATTGTGTTTGTCTTGTTGTGAGCTCGAGTGTTTCATCTGGAATGTCCGTGAGAGTGGATCAGAGCAAACGTTTAAAGTCACTTTAGTGTCGCTATTAAACCCTGAATGTGGAGTTTTGTTGTTGTGGGCGAAGCTGGCACTCGCCTCTTTATTCTGCCTCTACAGTTAGAGATTGAGCCGCTGAACCGGCGCGTGCTGTTCCAGACTTTCAAATGAAACCCTCATCTCCAACTATTAAAGAAAGTTTATATTTAGCGTGACACATTTGCGCCAAGGTTGTTGGTTATGGTTTAGATTTTAACTCAACAAAGCATAGCTATAGCTGTGCAATGTCCCCTGGCCCGGGGCCCCACCCCTTCATCCTCCACTACTGAGGATGTAAGACATTGTCCGCTCTATCAAAACCTTCCTTTAAGTAAATCATTTCAACTAAACTTGCAACTTTACAAGGTAAATGGCACATCATTCTTTGGTTCATTGTTTGATCCCAGCACCTTTCTTTATTTTCACTGCTGTTTCCCCCTCTCTGCTTCATGGTTGGCTGGAATTCAAATTACTTAAATTAATGATCTGGAATTCTTGGAATTTTACTGTCAAAGGTGGGCTTTTCAACAAACCTTAAACATTAACATTGTCTAAAGGAGGTTTCCCTTGACCTTATGTCAACATTACCATAAAATAACAGAAAAACTTGTGAATCTTGCAACGAGTCGTCTTTAACTGGGAGAAAGTAGGCAAAGGAGGGAAGAGTGCCCCTCCTCCTGCTCCCTCTGCTTTCGATTAACTCCCTCTGGCTCTGTTTCCTCTTGTATGTTCACATACCTGGATTCTTGGCTGTCAGAGTTGACTTCACATAGAGAAGCACATTCCTGAGGCATTGCTGAGTGAAGACTTAATCAACTTTGGCACCACATTTAATGTATCTTTGTGCATGTTTGGGTTTTTGTGTGTGTGGGAAAACTGACTGTGATCAGAAGAAGAATTCCTCTTATAATACATGATTTTATTTTTGTAAATTTGGAAAAATGGGCCCTGATGTGTTTTTCAGTATTCTGTTTGTCAGGATATTTTAATATTTGAATGGGTCAAAAAACAAAGGCGTTCCTGGTCTATTGCATATGCATAATTCCAAAATATGGACACTATTTGTAGCTGAGGGTCAATATTAATTTACACACCCATTAAAACATTCATGCCCCTTGAACTTCAAAGAGAGGGAGTTCACAATGGATGCTATCTCCAATCATAGTGGTCAGTTTAATGAAATATGAATTAAAACAAAACTCTCAATAGACCAAAATAAAAAGTTATTTTTTCTTTTTCAATTTGGAGGTTTTATTGTACTGAAAACATTCTTGTGTGAGCAGGCTGGCACAAACCTCATTCTTTCTTGGCCTGGAGTTTGTCTCCATTTAAATGTGGTTCCTTTGGCTGTATTATAATGTTGTGCTGTATATATTATAATGTCGTGCTGTATATATTATAATGTCGTGCTGTATATATTATAATGTTGTGCTGTATATATTATAATGTTGTGCTGTATATATTATAATGTTGTGCTGTATATATTATAATGTCGTGCTGTATATATTATAATGTCGTGCTGTATATATTATAATGTTGTGCTGTATATATTATAATGTCGTGCTGTATGTTGTGCTGTATATATTATAATGTTGTGCTGTATATATTATAATGTTGTGCTGTATATATTATAATGTCGTGCTGTATATATTATAATGTCGTGCTGTATATATTATAATGTTGTGCTGTATATATTATAATGTCGTGCTGTATGTTGTGCTGTATATATTATAATGTTGTGCTGTATATATTATAATGTTGTGCTGTATATATTATAATGTTGTGCTGTATATATTATAATGTTGTGCTGTATATATTATAATGTTGTGCTGTATATATTATAATGTTGTGCTGTATATATTATAATGTCGTGCTGTATGTTGTGCTGTATATATTATAATGTTGTGCTGTATATATTATAATGTCGTGCTGTATATATTATAATGTCGTGCTGTATATATTATAATGTTGTGCTGTATATATTATAATGTCGTGCTGTATGTTGTGCTGTATATATTATAATGTCGTGCTGTATATATTATAATGTCGTGCTGTATATATTATAATGTCGTGCTGTATATATTATAATGTCGTGCTGTATGTTGTGCTGTATATATTATAATGTCGTGCTGTATATATTATAATGTCGTGCTGTATATATTATAATGTCGTGCTGTATGTTGTGCTGTATATATTATAATGTTG
Organism: Eucyclogobius newberryi; assembly: GCF_026437365.1. Classification (NCBI taxonomy): domain Eukaryota; kingdom Metazoa; phylum Chordata; class Actinopteri; order Gobiiformes; family Gobiidae; genus Eucyclogobius; species Eucyclogobius newberryi. The sequence continues at coordinate 30,483,987 of NW_027315801.1, read as the reverse complement.
TGCTGTATATATTATAATGTTGTGCTGTATATATTATAATGTCGTGCTGTATATATTATAATGTCGTGCTGTATATATTATAATGTCGTGCTGTATATATTATAATGTTGTGCTGTATATATTATAATGTCGTGCTGTATATATTATAATGTCGTGCTGTATATATTATAATGTCGTGCTGTATATATTATAATGTTGTGCTGTATGGCATGAAAACTATCTCAAAATGACACGATTTATCATGAAATCATACATGATAGTGTTCTTCCCCAGTGATGCAGTGGATAAGGGGGGGTCTCTACCACTCAGGGGAGTGTCCGTTTGCTGAATGTCTCTCCCCTCTCTACAACTGTCCTGTAAAGTAAAGCCTCAAAAAAAAGAAATGTACACGATAGTATCACAGCCTTGCATGTCATTCATGCAAAGCAGTAGGACCGAAGCCCACTACTACTACTACTACTACTACTAGTAGTAGTAGTAGTAGTTATAGTACTACTACTACTACTACTACTACTACTACTACTACTGCTACTTATCTGGAGTCAAACGACAAAGAGAAAAAGTGCATCTTGAGCAGGGATTTACAGTGCTAAAGTGATGTTCTGTGCAGTCCTACAACAGAAAAGGCCCCTCTGGTCTTAAACCTGGTCCTGGGGAAAACCTGGAGAGGCTGGTCTGTGAGCGCAGGACTTTAGATGGAACATGGGGCTGGAAGAAATCAAATAAATAAGGTGCCATGCAATTGAGAAAAACAAACATAATAATTAACAAATAGATTCTAGATTTGATAGAATATAAAATGTACAGGGATTATAGAACAGGAGTGATGCGTCCCCTGCACTTTATGCCAGTTAAAAGGCAGGTTGCTGCATTCTGCTGCAGTAATTGAGCCGTGAGGTCACGAAAGCATGGAGGGCACGGAATGTAAGAATGTAATTTTACTTTGGCGAGAACCTTTAAGTGATTAAAAACTTGATTTGAGAATGGCATTAATCTATTTATCAAATTTAAAATAGCTGTCAACAACAACATTAAGGTTGCTAGAGGAGGATTTTTTACTTAATCACCATCCATTCTTGAACCTCTCACGTAACATCAACAAGAGTTTGTACAGAGCTACTAGTTTGGTTTGGCTTGTACATTTGCACATAATCAGCGTAACAATGGTAGGCAATGTTATGACTCTCGAACATGAATCCCAAAGGGCCCAATATACTTATTTGGGGCCCACCACACTTTAAACCTGATACAGCTGAGGAGAACTGTCCTAGCTGTATAGAAAAGGTTCTGTCTGTCAGATAGGACTGGAACATTTTTAGTGTTGTGCCTCTGATTCCCACATGTTGCTCTAAGCGGGTTAAAAGAATACCACGATCCACAGTATTCTAATTCATAATTCATAATGGTGGCAAAGCTCCAGGCACATCTGCACACTTGTGTTCTGACATAGTTATTATTATAAGCCTATGGTAGTGAACTGTTTCTGTGTACGTTGTTTGAGTCCATTAAATAAACATATGTGTCTATGATCTTTTCAGCAGGTGCTCATGTCCCCTTCCAACCATCACATGCCTTCCCCAAGCCCCAGTAACACCACCAGTGCGAGCTCCACCCCCCGCAGTAACAGCAGCAGTAACAGCAGCAGTAACAGCAGCAGTATCAGCAGCAGCGGAGAGCAGCTGAGCAAAACCAACCTGTACATCAGGGGACTGCATCCAGCCACCACAGACCACGATCTGGTCAAACTATGTCAGCCGTAAGTTTCACCCCAAGTCTTACAGTATTAAAGGGGCGTGCCTAATGTTTAATGTTTTTAGTTCATTTGAAAACTCTTTAGAGCGGTCCACATGTACAAAATTCTGATACATTTTCAAAATTAAATAAGATTTGCGATATGGAGACTTAAGGCATCTGGATAGGGAATATTTACAATGAATGACATTTTTACTATGCCACTATATTTGTTATGTTTTAGAGTCTGAATAGTCCAGATTATTATATTTTTTATTTGTTTATTTATTTTTATTTATTTATTTTATTTTGTATTTATTTATTTATTTATTTTATTTTGTATTTATTTTGTATTTATTTATTTTATTTTGTATTTATTTTGTATTTATTTTGCATTTATTTTTAATTAATTGTTGCAGCCCTTGTGCATGCTGCATTGTAAACACACACATACATTATAGAAACAAATATAATCCCAACCAACCATTCTTATTTTAAAAAATGTAGGGCAGCTCAACTTCATCTGTGCTGAACATCAAACAGCTGTATTCTTTTATTTACACATCAAACAAACATGGCTCAGACCAGTGTTCTGGATTTCCTACTGGAATATGGGAGGCCTGCAATGAGAACCAGGAGACTCTAAAAAGAAAGAGACAGCTGGAGAAGAAAGAGGGAAAAGTGAGTAGCCTAAAATGAATTAGGGACTGATGTAGGGAGAGGCCATTGAATTTACAGCTGTCTGGAAGATATGGCTCACATGAGGCCCAGCCCGACAGGAAATGGTGAGCCCAGGGGAAAAGGAAAGACAAACAAGGGCAATGGCATGAGCGGGGCGGGGAGGGTAGGAGAGGGGAGGGGAGGGTAGGAGAGGGGAGGGGAGGGGGCGTCAGAACCAGAGGGGGAGGAGACAGGTTTGTGTCCAGGGTTTGAGTGTGTCAGGTGGTGTTCTATGGGGGAACTTCTCATATTTCTGCAGATAAAATCACTGCATGAAATATGTATTCTAGTGAAGTCCATTATAGTGTAATGGTTGAAGACCTAATGCAGTATTAAGTTACAGTTAATAGGGAAAGCTTGGACTTGGGAGGTATAAAAGGGTCGAAGGATTACTCAGACTTTACGCAAGTTCAACTGCAATTGTCCACATCTCGATCCCTTCCCCCACATGCTTGGACCTATGTGTGATGTAGTGGGTTAGATGGGCTGGGTGGGCTGGGTGGGCTGGGTGGTGGCTGCCCATGTCTTGCACTTGAAGTTGGTGTTGATGCTGTCTTGTCTTGCTTTGTGCCTTGTTCGCGGTCAGTGGTCAGACAAGGCCTGGACGGTTTAATGAATGTTGTAGCCTCGCACACAAGTGAGAACTCGAGTCCTTAAGAGCACAATCTCAAGAATTGGATAGCTTCTGCATTAATGACTTGCACAGTCATTAATGAATTGCACAGATGGAACTTTGCTTGGACAAATGCACACCAATCGTGAAAAAAGAAATAAAACATTACTGAATTTAATCAAGAGGATGTTGGCTGATTCATGATGATTTGGAGATACAAATCTGCAGAATTGCTTCAATACTCCATTGTTATAGTCTTTTTGCAGTATAGTAAATAGTTGAACTTGTTTTCCATTGGTATGATTTATGTGTTGCAGCTGAATCGTAGTTTGTGAGCAGGGGCAAGCATTGGATTTAATAAGAAGAGGAGTATCAGATTACATTGCATGTGCATGCCTGGGGAGCTGGAGACTGATAGACTCTGCTGCACAGCATTCGTCTAAACTTTGCCTTGTGTAACTTCTGCAGTTTCTAGACTAGATTCAGTCCATGGTTCTGTTTCTGTTGATGATGAGTTTTTAATGTATTGGTATTTAGGTGAAAGAAAAATAATACACTTATTTTGCTTATTTAATTTGTTAATGCTGATTGTGCTGCATGTTGTAAGATTTGCTTTTTTAAAGTCTCTATTTAAAATATATTTATAGATATTTTCTTGTCTTCATAATGTAGCGACTGAACTTTAACATAATGCCTTTTTATCCCAGGTATGGAAAAATAGTCTCTACAAAGTCTATCCTTGACAAAACTACAAACAAATGTAAAGGTAAAAACTCAATTGGACTCTTTCAAAACATACAACATTTTTTTCTCCATATGCTATTATCATTCCCATTGTCCAAATAGTTTAAACATGTATTTCAATTTCAATTTGTGATGTCAAAAACAAGCTAATCTCCACATAAAGCCTGTGTCTCTCAGTGCATCATGTGTTGTTGTCTGTTCCCCTGTAGGTTATGGCTTTGTGGACTTTGACAGCGCATGCTCTGCTCAGAAGGCAGTGACAGCTCTGAAGACAGTCGGCATCCAGGCCCAGATGGCCAAGGTAAGAGCCCTGACAGAAAGAGACAATAAATAATCAGTTTTGCCTTTGGTAAGCGGTGTGAGGTGCCCAGGTCACTGTATGTGCTTGCATGTCCTCATAGAAGCAGAGCTCAGGGAGTGTGTCCTAAAGGGCTCGTGCTCTGCTCCTGCACAAAGAACGTGTCTGTTCTCCCTTGTGGCTTCTGACTCAGTGTCTGAGCAGCTCCTCGGTGAGCAGGGACTCAGCCACCCGCCCTGTCAACAAGCTCACTTCATGCCACACAGGCACCTCTCTGGCCTGAGCAAGATTATAGCACTCTCCCAATGGCGCAGTGTTCTATGCAAAAGGGTGGTTGATTTTGGTTACATCACTCCGGACCAAATCACGTCTTACTCATGCCCTTTGCAAACAGCGCCCACGTTTCATCCCTGGGTTTTGCCCCTGACACTTCTGCTGCTGAATGTGGGAGGGTGAAGTTGGGGGTAGGTGAGTAGAAACAAACAACCAGTTGCTGCTAGACTGAGCTGGCTGGTGTTCATGTGATCAAGTGTGTTTGTGAAGAACACTGCTATTTCAAGACTGTGAGGATGTCACACTGAGCGGCAGGAAGACGTTTCTGTTATTTAAAGAAAGACCGAAACTGATCTTTTATATTACTATATATCATATTATATTATCTCACTATACTACATGAACAATATCCCTTTTATTTGTCCCCGTCTCCATGAGCCGTTATAGGGCCATTTAAAGCTATGCAGTAGATATAACACCTTCTCTAAAGGCTGCATACATTATTCAGCACATGGAAACTGCATTTACATGTTTTAATCACATCTGCACTCACGCCGCATGTGCTAAAGACAATGAGGAAGACTCACAAGATCCTGTGGCTCTGAATTTATAAATGTTCAAAATGTTGTGAGTGAAGGGCAGGGTTTTGGCTGAGATGTATTCAATCCTAAATGTCTTAACTGCCTAATCGAATCTTAGAGGGGTTTGCACACAATAACACGAAAGGTCAAACTGAGAGTGGAGAAATGCACATGAACGCTGAGACGGACAGAAATCAGCAGTTTTGTTCATTTATCTTAAACATTTGAGACATTACTACATTTAGGGGTTTACAGTGAGTTATTATCCATATCATAAGAGCAACAGACTGAACATAACACACTACTGTTTAATCAACGTTAAGATATAGTGTAAGTAAAAACTGTAGGACATTTTACAAAACTAATAACTAGCAAAGGATTTGTTCTAGCTCTATTAAAGCTCTATTAAAGGCTGTTAAAGAGGTGACATCAAAATTAGAACTTTCCGAGATAAAAAGAACATGGAATTCCAACTCTCACCCCGGAAACCTGAGCACCCGAGCACCACATGAACGCAGAATAACTTATACACACTAGTTAGCACTGTAATTGTCACTGACTGCGGTATAAAGACGTGTAACTGTTTTAGGTGAACGAGCCTTTGCAGTGGCAGCTCCAAAACTGTGGAACAAACTGCCACTCCCCATAAGAAAAGCCTCCTCACTGCCTCTTTTTAAATCGCTTCTTAAAACCCATCTGTTTTCTCTGGCTTTTAACTCAATGTAGTATGTTGATTGTATGTTTTATATGTGTTGGGAGGGCAGCACCTTTTTATTTATTTTATTTTGTTTATTTTTATTCCATTGATTTTAGTGTGTTTGTTTGATTTAATTTTCTATTTGATTTTGTTTTTATATTTTATTACTTTTATCCTATTTTTGCCTGTCTTTTACCTTGCTGTGAAGCACTTTGGAACCCTCTGGTTATATAAATCGTGCTATATAAATAAAGTGGATTGGATTGGATTAGAAGCTTATTAATCACCCTGACGATATGTTTCAGCAACAGGAACAAGACCCCACCAACCTGTACATCTCAAACCTGCCGCCGTGCATGGACGAGCTGGAGCTGGAGAGCCTGCTGAAGCCTTTCAGTCAAGCTATTTCCACACGGATCCTGCGCGACGCAAACGGAACCAGCCGCGGAGTCGGCTTTGCCAGGTGCACATCATATAACACATGTTCATTTAAAAACACAGACGTGAAATTACATCATTAGTTAGAAATCCTGGTAAATTGAGGTTTAAAAAGTTATCTCTATTTGTTTCTAAAGTTGCACTATGCAGCAAGGGGGCACTGCCAAGTCATATCTGTGGAGAGGCGAGACGTCTCAGTTTGTAAAATGAATTGCTACGTTTAGTGCCAAACAATAGTATGTCCATGGAGACAAGTTTAATCATGAATCTGATTTAAATTCTATCGTACGGGCAAGAAACTGCAAAGCTAGAGCAATGACATTATCAATATGATGTGCTAAATTCACCAGTGGTGTCATAAATGAAAGGATGTATTTCCTTGTTCTGCTAAAATGCGCCCTCTAGTGGCGGCGTTAAGAGCTTGAACAAACTGCTCATTCAAACGTCTAATGTTTTATTCAGAATGGAGTCGACAGAAAAATGCGAGGCCATTATTCAACATTTTAATGGGAGATACATCAAAACACCTCCGGGAATGCCAGGTCAGTTTTAAAAAAAAACGTTTTATACTCATATGCAATGTTATAACGTAAATAAAACATATTGTAACAAAATTCCCCAGTTCCTCCGGAGCCGTTGTTATGTAAATTTGCTGATGGTGGCCAGAAGAAGAGACAGAGCCAAGGGAAGTATCTGCAGCCTGGTCGGGCCTGGACTCGAAATGGGGACAGTGTGAGTTTGAATTATTAATGTTCTAATAACTCTGCTAACAGCGGCACTTTATTATGCAACACTATTTGGCGATGGCCTCTGTTGACCCTTGCTCTACTCTGTTGGTTGTGTTATTTCCCTAGGGAGGAATGACTCTGACATATGACCCAACCACCGCCTTTCAGAACGGGTCAGTTTTTATTTCATTAAACAGTCCTGTAGCCGCCACCCGTCATCTCGTACAATCTGTTTTTTTCTTTTTTCAGTTTCTACGCTGCTCCCTACAGTATCGCCCCGAATCGGATGCTTGGAGCTTCTCTCTCTCCGTACATGCATCCCCCCGTGTCACCCTACCAGGTACACAACCCCTCGTGGATACACCAGTCGTACATCATGCCACAAACAGTAAGTATTCTAAAGCCTTACAGTGCATCTGACAGGTTCTCGTTTGTCTAATTATGTTCTAAAACGTCTAATAAGTGACATCCATCCAAAATGCAGGGAGAAATGACACGCAACCAACAGTTCAAATAATCCTTTAACAAAATAATGGTGTTATCTAGTATTTTTATTAGTTAAATCATTACGGTACTGTAGTGTAGTTTACCGATATATGGATTTTGGCCCTTGTTTTGTTTACAGTTGGTTGCTAGGTAACAGTTTTGAAATTACTTCTACCTGTGTCATGTCCAACCAGGAAGTCACATTATAAACGTCACCAGAATAGTAAAACCTGGAGAAAAATAAGCAGTAAAACCTTTAAATACAATGATGTTGACTATGTTTAATCAAATGTGTGGTCGAACCTGTCATATGCACTTAAAACTATTCTTAGTTTTTATGTTGACAGCGTTGTCTAACCTTCATGTTTTTTTTATTTTTGTAAGAGTGCAGTGTTGACTCCAGGAATGGACCACACGATGTCCCTCCAGCCGGCCTCAGTGATGGGGCCCCTGGCACAGCAGCTCAGTCACCTCTCTGTGGGCACCAATGGCACTGTCAGTAATCTCTGCTTTTATCTAGACTGAAATGTTTAAAGTACTTTACACTGACATTCAGAGCACTGTTACATGATGGTCCTAAGCCCAGTGAATGGATTGAGTTGTTCCAATTCATATCAGTTCTTAATAGAATCGTGGGTACATGGGCCCTTACTGTTTTAAAAAAGGAACTACAGTCACAGCTGAGTCTGGACCGGGGTGGTCAGCGCTCTAACAGGCCATGACTCCTGCTCAGCTCAGAACCTGCAGAGTTCCTGCAGAGGCTGCACTAGCACTGACTCACTCGGGGCATCTGCTGAATCAAAACACATAAACGCAACAATAAATCAGTATTCAAATTGTTATCAGTAAAAGCCGTGTTTGATTTGAACATCCTGACCTCGTATCTAGGGACACAGTTAGATCATTAGATCGTTTATAATCTTACATATGATTGATTCCTTTTGAAAAAAAATATTATTGTCAATTGAGTATAATTTTGGAGTTTGTCATGAACTATAACTTAATTTTTGACTCTAACTTCATTTATGGTTTGTTTATTTCTCCAGTATGTGCCTGCTAACTCTATGCAGGGGTCATACATGCCCCAGTACGCCACACAAGTGCAGGCCACAGACATCTCAGTGGAGGTAATGGCGTCTGTCTAAAGATGAACAAACATGTGTTAAGAACCTACTTTAATCTGTTGCTTGTATCAGGAACAACAACCCGGGTCCATCGAGACACCAACAGAACACACAACCTACTCGTACCAGCATAACAAATGAAGAGGTCCAGGGTGAGCTAAATCAACACTTTTCTGAAGATGTACACAATAATATGCATTTAATGTGTTTTTTTCCCCTCCACCTTAAACAGGAGAGTTGGTGCTAACGCTCAGCACAGCGTCTGCACTTCAGATATAAACAAAGGACCTTCATATATATTTTCAACAACAAACTCTATTATACTTCCATCATTAAGCTGGGTAACCGCTGACGATGGGAACGACAACAATGCAGTCTATTTTTGATTAGGACAGACACAGGACTTTGCTCGTAAACGTACACGGAAAGTTTCTGGAAAACCCTTCCTTTTTAAACGTACCTTTTGGTATAGTTTGCCCTCTTGAAAACCTCACTCAAATCAGTGATGCTGAGAGAAGCCCCCCGGGGGCCTGGTGGTCCTTTCCCCAGGTTGGGAACCACTGGACCTCAATGTAAAGACCGATCCACTGTAGGTCAGTCACTATTACATATTTACTCATCATAATTCAGTAAATGCCTTCAGATTGGTAGAGCAATGGTACGACAATCAAAATGAACAGTTCTCAAGTAATACAGATAAATAAAAGCATTCCGTAGTTTCAGTCGATGCCATGAACCTCTTTTGGCTTCAAGCAATTTCACCAAACACAAACTTTTCATCTTTTATTTAATTTAATTGTCATTCAAGATATTTTTTTTTTACTTGTGTTACTTAGAAAATGTTCCAAGATCAGCGACCAAGAAATATTGTATTGGCCATGACATATTTTTTCAGTTTTATATTTTGAAAGTTTGCCAAGACGTTTTATAGTTTTTTATGCCTTATTTTACAAAGAGGGATTTATTTTTATAGTGTAACGTGATTAGCAATGATTTTAAGCTATTTGAAACTCTATGACAAATTCATTCTTGTTTTGTGGTTCCCTAAAATCTGGGAAGCAATTATTTTCTGTACCTCGTTCTGTCGGATAAATGTCCATTTGTGTTCGAAATGATTGAAAAGTCACAATCTCTGTCCTCCTCGTCCCTCCTCGTCCCTCCTCGTCCCTCCTCGTCCCTCCTCGCAGCTGGCACTGTGTCCATCCATTTAATCTTTTCTCTCCAGTTGAAGTTTTTTTGACCTATGCAATGTATTTATTTCTCTTAAGACTGCAATAGCACAGATGTTGATGGGACTCATGACAACAAGTCTGCGATTATTATATGATGTTGATATGTTGCAATAAAAGGGAATATTTTCATGCCAAAATCAGGGTTAAATTGCATAAAATTACAGAAATTATTTTTAAGTAGCTCTCTCTAACTTTGCAGCAAGTTAAATTAGTTTGATCTTAATATAAAAAACTATAATTTAATTGCAATTGGGCCGATTCCATTTAAAGAATAGACTCTCTAAAACACTCATGTCATCAGAATGTTCATAATTCTGGAATTTATGCGGCAGGACAACCATAAATACACTTTCAACGGTTTTCTGACATCAGATCTAAATGCGAGTGGTATATAAATCCTAGTCTCAAGTTTGTATTTGAGCTTCACAACTGACTGTATACCTACCATAAACCCCTATCAAATAAACAAATACAGTAAGATGCAATTGTCAATAACTATCTCAGTGATTATCATTTCTCAGCCTCTCTTGATTTGTCTTATTTTGTGATATTTTAAGGTTAAGACCAAACGCTTTGACAATATTGTTCAGAGTGTAGAAGGGACTGGCTGGTCAGGCAAAGCATTTAAGGGTCTGTATGTTAATGTCTTCACAGATTGCCTTACATTTAACTGGAAGATTAGATTATAAATATTCACATAACAGGTCAATTTAAATCCCAATCTCATTCCATGCCCCACTGTGACCTATTTTATACTGAACAGAAGTGTGGCATCAAATACCGTAATTATTAAAGGTTTTCTCAAATATTACATTGCATCCCATCAAAGAAGTCTTTAAAGATGCTGCTCTGTAACAGTTTCTCTCGCCCCGTCAGGTTTTTATTCTCCAAAAGCCAAACCAACTGTTCCAAACATGTTCAAATCAGTTAAATGAGTTTTGGAAATGTAACTATCTTTTTAATAAAATATTTTACTGTGATTGTGATTTACTTCTTGACATAATAGTTAGACATTACACAAGCACGCATACTTATGAATTTATTCTAAAACAGACCTGGCTATATATAAAACAGAAAATACATACAAATGTCTTCATAAAAAGTATATTACACTGTTCACAAGGCTGTTTTTGAGTTATGTACAACATTGAAAATAGCCTGGACAAGCCAAGATCTGCTTCTGCACAAAATAAACTTTAAACATTAAATTTACAATATTGTATAAAGAACATTTGGAATATAAAGTTGACAATTGAAGGTTGAACCTGTTTTGTGACAAATCAATTTCCAAATTTAAGATTTTTAATTAAACAAAAAGATCATACACTCTGCATGAGGTGTGTAATCAGATGTCAGGACCAAGTTGTAGAACACTTAGTGTCTAAAACACCAGCAGAATAGGAGTGAATACTGCAGATACTGCAGCCACAATGTTCTCATTCGTTCCAAATGTATGTAATCGTGAGGCGCATCAACATGACCATGGCAGCTTTGTGTACTTTGTCATTTATTAATAGTGTATCAAACACCTTCATGGCTAAAGACATAGACTTCTTCTTAGCTGCCAGTGAATGCCCCATAACAAACCCCCCAAAAGTCAACGCTGATGCAAGTAATTCCAAATTTCTTGAGCAAGACCAACTTCAGTTCCGTTTGTCGCAGCTATAGCAACCACTACGCATCTATAATCTTCATTCACAAGAGTTTGTGGTTGACAATCTCCCAGACCATTCTTCGTCTGAAGTACGGCATGTGTTTCTGAACCAGAAGGAAAAATGACAGAGTGAGAATTGTAATTAGACAATCATGTGTGGACAATAAAGGATTATCTTAATCAAATACTGACCTGAGTGAATGTGATGGACTGGTCTTTGGTGATGTAATCTGCATATTTGCATGTGAACATCCCACAGTCACTCCCGTTCATCTGCTGTGGAATCTCCTGTTCAGTGCAAATAATCAACATATAACCAGTGTATGCATATTCAATTGTGTTTGATGAAAAAACTGCACCAGAAATGAACAAATACATCATATGAATTTGTATTTTTAAAACCCATTGCGCTTACATTGCGCTTTCGGCTGTGCAGACTCCAGCCAGAGGTATCCATTTCTTTGCCCTTTTTATCCTTGCTCTCCTGCTGTAGGTACTCACTGAAAAGAAACATTAATACTTAGGTAAAAACAAACACCAAATGAATGATTTTGATGCACTCAACATTATATTCACGTACAACAAAATTCTACAGGCTTCATCGTTGTTCCCTCCCATTGAGTCGAAGTACAGGACAACTTTTTTTCGAAAGTCCACTACCTGAAAAAAATAAACAAATTAACGCTTGCCAACGCAATAAATATCTGTTTAAATATTGGTTTATTGACTTACAGATAGACACCAGTGCACTCCCAGATGGACAGGGACAAGTAAAATGTCTTTAGAAAAAATATCCATCCTTTTTGTCCAACGCCGAACAGCAGAATAACCACTGCTCCGCAGTTTTGGATAGAAAAAGGTGTTAAATGTATTGACTGAAGGCAGAGCAGTCTCTTTGCTGCGCTCGACCAGAAGGTTCATGTAGAAATTGATGACCTAAAAAGTCAGAACACAATGGTTGAAAACTTGAATTCTTAATTTTTTAATAAACACATTTAGTAAAAGCATAATCTGCTCAAACCTCGTCATTGAGCCAGTTGAGGTTATTGAGAGTCTGCAGATCCTTTCGTGTGAGGCTTAGACCAAAACCTTCACTTAAAACTTCATGTGGATTACTACCCCTCAGCACTCTGTTGATCTCATCCTCCATTTCCTTAAGAAAACACAGGATTTTCATTTAATACAGTAAGAGTTTATTGATTATGTACGCACAAGACTAACATACATCGGAGAGCTCTGGAAATTCAGGTTTCTCCTCCAGCAGCTTGGGTTCTTCTGCAACTGGAGCCAAAGGAACTTCTTTTTCCAAAGGAACCCTTATATTGACCTCAACATATGGACTGCATAGCTCCTCTACAGAAAGCCGCTGTGAAAAAAATATGGAAATGTAAAGTATTGCAACTTTATTATATAAAAGGTTTACAATGACTTACTTGCAGGTGGAGTTGTGCAGCTAGTGCCTCCCGCTCCTCGATTTGTCTCCGTCTTTCTCTTGCGCGAGAGTCATACATACTAGTCCTGAAAAGGTTAAAAAAAAAATATACATTTTCACTTGTTTATTTGATCATAAACATGTTCAAGATATAAATCAAATATGTAAAAAACAAATCATTTACAATTCTTTAATCCATAATTCCGCTTGAAAGCATGGTAATCTGCAAAAAAAAAAAAAAAATGAAAGACTTGCTTTGACCATCACATCGTATGACATGAAACAAACTCTCTGGAAATACAAACCTGGCATTGTCTTCCATTTTGGTCTTTTGCTCTTTTACAATAATTACAGAATCGCCATCAGGAGCTATATGTATAAAAAAAGTAAAATATTTACTAACGTCCTCCCACTTTGCAACATTCTGACTAGATGTTATGAATAAGACGTTGACCTGATGACTGCGTGTCCTGAGAAGTGCTATCTTGAACAGTTGACGGGGACAGAGATGTCGGGGAAATTGCTTTTGTGAAGCGAATGTCACTGTCCAAAAGCCAGGTTTGGCTTCCTCTCTTGCTTGAGACATTGACTGGACTGTGGCGGTTACTCGAGCTCTGGCTTGGCACATCTCTGGGACTTGGAGGATTGCTTGGTCCGTCTGAGGTTTCTCCTTCTATGGACACAGGAGATGAAGAACACTGGAGCAATCTCCGGCTGCTGGTCAGAAAACTGGTGCTGAAAAGAGACAATGAGGTTTCAGTGATGGTTACAGAAAATGACAATCGTTGACAATGAATGTGTCATACAAATCTCGATGGGACCGCAGAATGGCATGAGAGTTTCCGGTGTGAAAGGCGGACTGGCCCCCTGATACAATGGACAAAAGCTGCCGGTAGATCTCCTTTTCATCTTCACAGATTGACTAGACAAAGAAAAATGCATTAGATATAAACATTAAAGATTTATACTAAACATCAAACATTTTTAAGACTGACCTCTTGTGCTGTGCAGTGAGGCTTGGCCCGCTGAACGCGCCCAGATGATGTGCTTTTTGTCGGACTTTGCACAACTTTGATGGGGAAGGTCTTTTCATACATAGTGGAACAGGGACTTGGAGCACGAACTCCACTAGTGTGTGGGGGGAAACATAATTATAAAAACAGGAAGATTACATCACATAATACTTTGACTCCCACTTCCACTTACTTGAGTGGCCCTTGAGGTCTGAGGTTCAGAGGTCTCCCTAACCGAGGAGCGGGCTGCAGTTTGGGGGTCTTGGGGGGTAAGGTGTTGACAGAGTGCCCGTTTGTCTTTGGTCCTTCGCGGTGTGTAGGACTCATGCATGCTTGTCGCCTGCAGACTTTTGAGCCAGTATAGGACTTTTCATGTCTGTGCAGTTCTACGGAAAACAAGGAAAGTGTAATGTAATGACCCGTCACTTGTCACAGTAAATCCAACTAATTAGAATATTGCATCACAGCAAATTTGTCTCTCAAGAATTCAATTCAAAACATAAATCACAGCCAGGTGTCCATTGCATAAAGAATAAAACTTATAGGTAATAGTTTTCACCATTAATAAAATAAAGAATACCTACTAAAGAGAAAATAATTGTACCCACGGCTTTACCAGGGCTTTCCGGGGACAGTGCCGCTGCCATTATGAATCTTTTATGATGGAAATTAATAAGCACCGTTTTCTCTCAAGTACAAAGAGTTTTGCAGATACAGATTTGACCAATATAAACTTGAGATTGTGGCTAACTAATACTTTGTGATACATAAAAATTTTTTATCACAAAGGCAGCTCTGGAGCTTAAACCCAGATACTCCCTCTCAGATGTTAATACATTTTAGCAAATCAATGACCCTGAACAGTCTGTAAATAAGTGTCAAGAGTCATAGAAAGGCTGTAGAGAAAATGGAATTTGGAATGTTTGCAATTAAATCTATAAAGTTTATCTTTTCCCCAGTGAAACCTGCAGTAAAACAACAATTGTTACAGACCTGTTTTAGATGATTTCCACTCTAAAGTTGTTGATGGAGCGACAAAGGTTTGATCCAGCGAATTGTTCTCCAAATCCTAATACAAAACAAGGTTTTAGTTCACGGCTACAGCATGTGTCTCCATAGACCAGGGACTTACTGGTCTCCTTGCCCAAACAACAGAAGTGGATGTTGAGGGACTTGCTTCTCTCAGTGGAGGTCCAGGAGCAGCAGGCATCACATAATTTACAGAAGGTGTCATGTTAAGCTTCATCCATGTTGCCACGCTGGAGCTATGACTCTTGACACCTTGAGCTGCGATTTTCACTGTATCTAAAAGATCTCCTGTAGAGCACAACTTATTACAACCCACTTTCACACGATTTATACTTTACGTAATCATAGTGCAAAAATATACCCATGCGAGATCTTTTTAATGCCAAGCCATGCTGGTCCTCATTGCTATTAGGGTCTTCAAGGCTAAAAAGCAAAACCAGACCAGTGAATTTAATACAACACGTGTATATAAAAAAAAAAGAAAAAAAAAGTAGACAACATAAACAGACCCACTGTGTGCTTTTTCTCTTACCATCCTATCGGTCTTTTCCGTCTCCTCTGAAGATCCTGAGGTGCATCAAGAGGACCCAGAGGCCCAGCCTCGGGTACTCCATTACGTAAACTCGCAAAACTAGTTTCTATCCATTCATAAATTTTATTCATCATGGTTAAACTCTTCGGGGAGAGCGGTTCTTGTTGTGCGGTAGCCCGTTATCACCAGTCGAAAAATGGCTATCGAGAAATAAAAGGCTGGTTTGCGTCATTCGAAAAGTTTTTCAATACGTTTTCAACTAATTCCCGCTTTAGTGTGCGCCATTATACAATTCCAAGCATATGAATAACCCTTACAAAGCTGAGTTTTGGCAAAATAATAGTGCTAGCACGTTATGCTAACAAATTACCTTGCTAGCTTACAGTGTTAGCCCCGTAGCTAGTAGTTAGATGAAAGTATGTTTAAATACATATGGAGGTGAGATAAGTCACACAAATCATATTCGGAAAGAAGTTTGTGATTTGAATTACTTACTAACACACAATCGCTCCCTCAACATAACTTAAAAAACGATTGTAAAGTCGTTTAAGAATAACATCTCCCGCTTCTTCCTCATTCAAAACCACAACATGGCTGAACTGCTCGTTTGTACCATAGTGCTTTGTGATTGGATGAGCTATTATTTGGACCTTGAGTGTAAGGACATTTCATTGGTTAATTGTTGGCTTGGTATATACGTCATTGCTGCTGGCCGGTAATTGGAGGTAAAGATGGTGTTAAGAAAGCGCAATATAACATGGAAAGGGGAAGCTAATTTCTTATTCAGAATGTCTAAACACATATGCATTTCTAGAGAAACCAAAAGAATATGCTTTAGTATTTTATGCTAAATCTGGCTTGACTGACATGATATTAAATAGTAACGGGAATTGTAGAAAAAGCTTCAGTTGTAGTCATGTGGACTCAGTTTGAAAAAATAGACGTTTCGACTCTCATCCGTCTATTTTTTTCAAACTGAGTCCAGATGACTACAACTGAAGCTTTTTCTACTATGGAACACGCCTGGACGAATGAGGGATTACACCGACAGTAACGGGAATATTTGTACATTATTTTAAATCTGTGCCACATGTGGTTTCTTATAGGAATTATTTAGTAACTTTTAACTGAAAAAGGTAAGTACAGTAATTCCTTAATGTTTCTTGTAACAAGCAAGGTTATGGAAGTCTCATTCAAAACTATTGATAAATATTATCTTCGAGAGGGACTGAATAGTTGTTTTGTGAACCCCTCTTCTGGATCTGCTCAAACTCCACGAGGTTTTGGTCAGACTTCAGCAGATGTATCACTGTACAACTTGACTTTAGAATGAGAAATGCTATTTTGTTTTGAATAACAGATTGTTATTTTTTTTTTTTTAAATTATAACCTTGTTAATTATTCTTGCGAAATTCTATCTTCACAAAAGCAAAAACAGTGAGTAAAATACTTATTTTAAAGAATTCTACAATGCTACACTATCATATATAAAACTATAAATGGCTCAATTGACAAAAAGGCATATATAATTGTTTATACTACTTACAAATCATTTGTATACAATTTGTATACAATTAATTTTTTGCCCTAAAAAAGCATTTATTGTGGGGAACAAATGTGATGATAGAAGATAATTAGAACATATCGCTTTAGTTTAATTGGTTTCTAAAAAGTACATACTGTACTAATACTAATTGTTTTCTCAGCTCTATTACAAAAACACACCGACACAATAATACAAAACATAACTTGTATTAAATAATACTATATCATATTTTCTTACAATAAATGATGTAAACAGCACTACAAATATATTGTTGTTGACACACATTTCAAAGAAAATAAATAAATACAATTTCAAACTTAACATAAAACTGAATGGCACTTATTTCTCTATTTGATACTTTTCAAGTCGTCAACAGCCTCATAACAGGAAATTCCAATAAACAATAAAACCACATGTAGTCTACGGATAACAACTGTCATTTGGATAATGGAATGATAACAATTTCATGGGAAAATACTTAGTTTAACAAATATCAAAATGTATCTTATTCACATTCTGGGAAACTGGCTGAGCATCTATATTCTAAACATCATTTCAGATTCCAATCATAAATCATGCGTTGCTGTTTGTTTGTTTGTTTGTTTTTGTATGTTTGGTCAGTACATTAGACAATGCTCTGATCCTGTTTTGTTCCAAAGATTTGGAGGAAGAAGGAGAAGATATACATAATATCCATGTAGATGTTGAGTGTTGCAAAGACGTACTCTTCAGGACTCATTGTGTATCGCTTGTTCCCAATTAACAGCTGGGTGTCAAACATCAAAAACTGCAAGAAAAATGTATGTTAGAACAAATCTATTTAGTTGTTATTTAACTTAACCCATAAGAACCCACTGTTACACATTTTGAGATTTGACCATTTGCCTTTTTTTTTAACCCGAATGACCGAGATCTGTAAAGTTAAAATGTTTACAGATCTCGGTCATTAGGGTTAAAAAAAAGTTGGTCAATTTATACATTTCTGTCAAGGTTTTAGGGGTCGAGTTTCTTATGGGTTAAAAGATGGTTTAAACACCCACCAGCGTGAACAGTATTGCTCCCAACACAGCATAGGTGACATCCAACCACGGTACCTATAAGAGAAGAAATAACTTACAACTGCTTTCTTTGAATAGGAACAAAGGGGATCGGATTCCTCTACCATGAATGATTCACTTTACTTTTAAAAATAAATGACGTGCTCCCCAACCGACCTCTTTACAAATGCTGTTTTGGCATACTTACATAATTAAAGGGGAGGACAAGTGCCAAGATTATTCCAGAGATGAACATCACCATACAGAAGCCAAACAATACCCCTTGGTATGATGTGATGTCAAACTAAATGACAAAAATAGTTCAATACAAGCAAAACTGAAATTATGAATGCAAATTCCAGAAACTGGAGTCAAGTTTACCTTAGTTTGGAAGCTGCAGAGGGTGACAGCGAGGCAAACTGCAGCTGTGATGCCAAGACACAGCACCACTGATTTGGTGTTGTAGTAGCTAATAATCAAATGCAAAAAAGAATAGTGTCATTAAAGAAAACCACAAGGCCTATTCTATATATGTATTCTTTCTTACCTGGATAACATCCCAGTCATGTAGGAAAAGGAGATGGTCTGTAAGAGAAAGGTAGATTGTTATTAGGTTATTAACCATATAAATGCACAAATGAATGCGCACACTTACAAAAATAGTCAGGAAAATTAGGTTCCATGGAAATCTTCTCCTTTAGTTAAAAAACAAAATAAGAAATATTTTAAGTTCAGAAATATGTAAAAATAAATGCAAGAAGAATCCAACGTACCTTATGGCAGAGCAGCAGGACAAAGTCAAGTATGTGACAAAGAACACAGCACTGTCAAAGACAAAAGGCATAAGCTACATTTGAAGGAAAAGCTCAAAGTTCCAATACTGAATATTACTTACTATGAAGCCCAGTACCAGCCTGGATTGGATTGGATGTAGTCCTTCACAGGCCCACTGGGAGAAAAAAACTGATTAATGTTATGTAATGATTTAATTACGCCATTTTAAACTAACAAGGATAAAATTGCTTTACTTTACCAAAAAGTGCAAAAAGAAACAATTGCCAGAGTGACCAAAAGCTGGATCATTAAGATGAAATAAACCTAAAACGTGTTTATAATGTACATGTTAAATGTCTGTGGCATAAGATAAATACAAATTATTTTAAAACAATTTTAAAAACTAACTTTACGGATAAAGACTCTTCTGATATGGCGATCATCCCAACTAAACTGTGTCAACATCTCAGCATCACTGTAACACATCCCAGTGGCATCTGAAACAAAATACACACTAGTATAAACCAATGACCCTTTGGTTTTTACATGTTACATTACATTTCTACATTACAAAGACGTACCAGCAGTGGCTTCCTCATAACTGGGAGGAGAAGGTGGAAAAAACCCTTTGCCACTGGTCGGCTCATTTTCAGCCGTATTGGCAAGTGGCACCTGTGAACATATTAAATGTTAGAACTTAAGATCCAAATGGGTGAATTAATTCATTAGCAATTAAATTCCCATCATAGAATTACACATTGATGCTAATAAAATGAATGCCAGTCAAAAAAGATTTTGACTTATTTCAATGAATTGTCTATGCAATTCATCATTATTAGTATTAGTATTATCATTATCAGCCAATTCCTCATGCTTTGCAATACCCCAGGCAAATTAATTTAAAAGGTCAAACATATTTCGCAAGTAACTTATTGGTTGGATAACATAAAGTAGTCTAGTATTCACGCATGTTTTAATTAAATGTATCAACCACAATAAATAAATAAATGCGACTAGAAGGATTATGATGCGTCACAGTGTCTCTTCCATTACAATGCTTTGTCAGCATCCTTCTCATAAATGTAATGTTGATTTGATATAACACACACACACACATTGTGATAAGCCCCATGAGGGAAGAAAAGGCGATCTGACCTTGCTCTGCGTCATGATGGCTAAAAGCTGCTCCTTGGGAAAGTGCGTAGTTATTTCTCCTTGTCCAGGTAAACACGAGTTAGAGAAATTCCCGGTTGATGCCGCTTTTAAGGCTCCAGATCGCAGACGATTGCGATGACGTAAGCACGTGACCCCCCCTCCTCACCCTGTTCCAGCAGCATCGTGTTGTGACGACGCTCAGTTTCAGAGAGAAGCTGCTCACATTGCAACGAAATGTGACTCTAATCAGTTTTCAAGTGTCCATGGAGCAGAAACAGTACAAAACCAGGAGTTGTCACATTATGAATTTTCCCCATGTGGGACAATAAAGGATTATCTTATTATGAGACAGAGGAAGCTCCCTTTAGCCTATAGACTACAGGCCATATTTATATTTTGTCTTATCTGTTTACTTTTTTTTTTCATAAAATGTGGCACCTGTTTTTTTTTTCCAGAGCGGAAGTTATTTTTTAAATATTTTTCTACTTGTATTGTATATAATGTAAATGTATGGTTTGTATATTGCTGGCATTCTGCACAGTTGGAAACTAGCTAAACTACAGCTAATACTGGCACATTTACAGAAATGTGGATTAATGTGCACTGTCCCAGTTCAAATAAACTAATAATAAATACATAAATAAGTCAAGATAGCTGTGACTGCACTTTGCAAAAGATCAGATCAGATTCAGTCCCACATGTTAACGTGACCAGGGCCATTTGGGGGGGAAAAACCTGATTCATGCTGTTGACACAAAATCAGATCTTGCTCACATTTGGGCAAATAAATCAGATTTGACCTGCAGTGTGAACATCGTGTGTCATCTGGAAGAAAGTGGAGAGTTTGCATTACGCGAAACATCCAGAAGCATCTAGAAAACGACTAGTGCGTAACGGGAGGACATTTATACCCTCATGCATTTACAATGAGATGATCTAATGGCAAAAGTTACATCATTACATTTGTAAACCGACCGCAAAAGATACTGGTCTTGCTTACCACAAAATACATGCATGGATGGATAAAACAAACACTTTTTACTAATAAACGTGAGGCAAAACGGTTTTGTTTCTTCTGATGATAGCAATTTTATTCAAAAGGTTAATTTATTCTGAACTGAAAAAGCAAAGAATACAAATGGCTCCTACAAACAAATGATGAAAGTTCTACATGGCAAAAAACAAACAAAACTTAGAATTGTTAGAACTATTGGACTTTTCTGGCAAACTTTTGACAGCATCTTCAAAGTCGTACGGAATGTGATTGAGCTGAACACCCAGTCAACCAAAGCAAATAAAACATCTAACTGCAAACCAGCCCAATCCTTATGTCTGTGTTTGGCAAAATAGACACCGAAAGTCCTAATATGACGCAATGACATGTGAAACCATTCGCTCAGAACGCTAACGAGCTCAGAACATCTCTCCTTCTCTTGTACCTTCCAGTCTGAGCTCAGTGTCATTCCTGCCAAAAGTGAACAAACTGACGACCGCCATCAACGCCGCCAGCATCATAACCGCACAACCTCCAAACATATGCCTGGTGCCGCTCCCACCTTCCCCTCCTCCTGTCCCCGACACCTCTCCGTGCAGCGCGAGCAGTCCCAGGCAGGCCAGCAGGTGAAGGGGCAGTCTAAACCAGGCGAGGACCCCTGCGCGCTTGTCCTCCGGAATCACGCGGCCCTGGAGAAAGCTAACGGCGGGGAAATAGAGTCCACTGGCCAACTCCAGCAGCAGGAAGGCTACAAAGGATTCATGTGGCCTCGGCTGACCGGGAGCGGTGGAGAAGATGAGCATGAAGGATGAGAAGAAAGCCATAAGCACCGCCAGGCACAGCACGTGTCCAGGTTGCAGGTGGTAGCGTGTGGAGGTGGCTAGGCGATATAGTAAAGACCCTAACATGCTGGCAGCCATGAGGCACGAAAACACTATTCCCAGCGGAGGTTTGTGCGGGTCAAGTACAGGCGTCCATAAGAAAACAAAAATATAGAGAACGCTTTCAAATAGTGCCTGAACCCCACCTAAAAGCAACACTCTTCTGTCCGACAATAAACAGCGGAGTCCATCAAGGCAGCTTCTTGTGAATCTGGATTTTACAGATGCACGCGCTCCACCAGCAGATGTGTTACCAAATAGTAGCGGTTTGTTGCTTTCCGGATTCCCCGTCGCCTCTTCTTTGCCCCAGTCGGTCAGAACTATCCAGCCACAGGAAATCAAACATGGGACAGCCAGAAGGAACGGCGCGACAGGCCCGAGGTGGAGCCATTCTGCCAACAGGTTTGCCATCAGCCCCGCCCCGACTGCAAGTCCATGGTTCCACGTGGCTGCTGTGGCGAAAGTGCTGGGAATCCACTCCTTCGGGAAATCATGCACCTCGACATGATGGTGAACGTACCACGATTCAAATGTGGTGGCCAGCAAGGAGGTAGACAGCCCCCCAAGTATTCGTCCAACAATCAAGACAAAGTAATCTCTGGAAAGTTTAGTGAGGCAACATGCAGAGTAAGACACGCAAAAAAGAAGACACGTTTTCCTGCGACCTAAAAGTTGCGGAAGCCAGCCCGAAAAGGGAGCGAATAGGACACACGAGGCCAGGCCACATACATATAAAATAGCTATTTGAGATTCCAGGAAGCTATAGTGTCTGTACAGTTTGTAGAGGTAAGGGCCCTGGAGCCAGTCGGCCCATAACGCCAGCAGGTATGCGCGCAGGAATATGGTCTGGAAGCGGCGAAAGGCTGGGTTTGCCACTGCTGAGGACTTCTCTTCTGGGGGAGTGATGCGGCGCGCCGTCAGCTCCAGGAAAACGCACAGCACCAGCAGGAAAACTATAGCAAGATACGCCGTCACCAACATGATGCCGACGAGGAGCGGCTGCCAGTGATGACGTCCCCCCGGGGCCCAACCACGTCACGGCCTTGTCAACAGCTGCTTTCAACTCCTCTCTGGACAATCCTCGGCATCTGCAACTGTCAAGCAAATTATTGATGGCAGGTCGTGTTATTTAGTCAGAAAAAGGAATAGCAATCATGCTTTACTTGGCTGATAAAAACAGGTTTGTACACATAAAGTATGAGTGTTATTTTGAGTGATCCCGATGCATTTAGACGTGTACATGTGCATATTTTGATAGTAAGCCTATTGATAGTGCATACATAGTAAGCCTATATTTATATGCATCCAATAGCAGGTTTAAATTGTTTTTCTTTTAGATTTTTAGCAGCTTTCCTGATTCTGAGCCTTGGTAGAGTCGAGAGAGGCCAAAAGAAGGGGGAAGTGACCATCGGTTTCATTTATTTATGGTTTGCTGTACATTTAATCCGTGTTTTCATTCATGCTATAACCTGGCACTAGCATATTTCCTATATTTGTCATGCACCGTCACTGTACAAACAAAAGCCAACCGTACCATTTAGCACAAGTTAACAGAGGTTAGCTGCACTACGAGTGGCAGTCACTCGCAAACAAACACAAATATGATGACTTCCATAGATTGTTTACCTCTATATTTGGCCTCCACTCGTCCATGTTGTTTTTTGCAGTGTTTTACTATGTCCAGATATGATAAACAATGGCAATAACTATAGTACGATCAGTGCACTATGGTTAAAAACAAAAGGCACGAGCGCTAACAACAGACAGACCACGCGCACTTCCGGGATCCGGTTTGGTGCATAGATGACCGTTAGATGGCGCTCTTGCTTTACTTTTTACTGTGGAACTTTTATGCGTTATGAGGTCTATGAAGGTTATTTTGTGTTTTTATGACGAATTGTTTTTTGACATCAGAATTATTATTTTTTTTACATCGAATCTAGTAAAAATATAAATTGTATATAAATACGATTACATTTTTTTTTTTTGAATTCGTCAAAAAAATATGAAATTCTATGTAAAAAAAATACGATGTCAAAAAAAACATCTTAATAAAAACACAAAATGACCTTCATAGATATCCATACTGTTTAAAATTATGTTGTATTGTTTTTATGTAGAGTCTAGGTAATTTATTATAACATTTTCCACATCTGAAAACATACTTATACTCCATGTGCTGCACGATACATATTCATAGTCAGAGCCACATATTGTACATACTATTACTCTACACATACGTCATTTTACGTTCTATTTACTCCATATGCTGCAGTGTTAGGGGTCTCAAATGTGGAACAGGTAATGGGATTTGGTGGGACAGATGCAACTTGATATTACAACTCACTCAACATAAAATGAAAGCCTATAGGCTGTAGCCTACTGTCTTTTAATAGGGTATAGCCTTACAATTGGTGTACACTATAAAGCTAAAGAGTGAATTGTTGTTTAATAGGCGAGGTATATAACAATGTTCTGTGCGTCACAATTTTTTACTCAGACAAACAATTACATTATTTCTCATACTTTTCCATGCTATTCACTAATATGGTATAAACATATCATAATTTAATACATTCAAGGACGATTGGTCACTTTAATTTTAGTGAAATCTGTTAGGGAAGTCTAAGGACAGGGGACCCTGGGACATCGCCCCTCGTTTAATTCGTTTTTCACTGTCGCCCTCCGAGGCAACCGCTGTTGTGATTTTGGGCGTTACAAAAATAAATTGTATTGAATTGTTATCAGACCAAATGCACCAGCCGCACTGGCTCCTCCCCTTTGTCCACTGGTCCCTCCCCTCTGTCCCCATCACTCCCTCAGCGCTCTCTCGTTATTTGACCCTCTGAACTAAAGTTCTATGAAGGAAAGATGGACCTTTTGAAACAAACAAATATTCGCCCCCTCGTTGTTGTGTCCGTGTGTGTGTGTGTGCCCGTGTGTGTGTGTGTGCCCGTGTGTGTGTGTGTCCGTGTGTGTGTCCGTGTGTGTGTGTGTGTGCGCGCGCGCGTGCATGCACACGTGTTTGCGTGCGCGTGCGTGTGCACATGTCTGTGACGCTGCAGTCCTTTCTACGTCCCATGACCCGTCTAGCAAATGGATGTTCACTGAAAGGAATACATCTCCTTAAAGGCTCTGAATGGAGCCCCTTGAGAGAATAAGACAGCTATTTATGTTTTTATATTTTCCATTAATTCAATTTCTAAATTTAATACCAAACCCAAACGTTCAAGTGCATAAATGATAAAAGTGTGTTCTACTCTATCAAAGGCCTTGTAAAAGTCCAAAAAGAAAATAAACCCATCATCTTCTATTAAGTCTCTGTATTCGATTAACTCCATAACCTGTCTTATATTGTTACTGTTCTTTATCTTGAGTTTTGTTGCATGTTTCTATTCCCCTGCTGTTCTTTATCTTGAGTTTTGTTGCATGTTTCTATTCCCCTGCTGTTCTTTATCTTGAGTTTTGTTGCATGTTTCTATTCCCCTGCTGTTATTTATCTTGAGTTTTGTTGCATGTTTCTATTCCCCTGCTGTTCTTTATCTTGAGTTTTGTTGCATGTTTCTATTCCCCTGCTGTTCTTTATCTTGAGTTTTGTTGCATGTTTCTATTCCCCTGCTGTTATTTATCTTGAGTTTTGTTGCATGTTTCTATTCCCCTGCTGTTCTTTATCTTGAGTTTTGTTGCATGTTTCTATTCCCCTGCTGTTCTTTATCTTGAGTTTTGTTGCATCTTTCTATTCCCCTGCTGTTCTTGAACTGTGCGTTGAAACACTGGAATTCCATTGTGGGGCAAATAAAGTTTATCTTAAATGAATACAAAGCTACAGCTATAACTTTGTCCTAATGTCACCCAGCTGTAGCGATATGAAATACCACAAAGACACAATAGAGTCTACATAATTTCAACTTTATATAATTTATATTTTTTCAAAATTTACAAAATATACAACATGTGCTTAATCATCCATAGTCAAACATAAAACTGTGAGAGGAGCCATCAAGCAAAATCTCTCAGCCAAAAATACATTTTGTGTTTGTATGACAAACAATGGGGCCAGAGGAGGTCATGTGGAGGTGTGATTTCTGAGACTGTGCTGATGTCATCTCAGAGACATTACAGTTGTCCACTACAGAAACCCCCCATGACCTAACTCTCATCTTTTACAACAAAGGTCAAACATTCCTCTTTTCACAGATCTGAGAACATGTATGATATATTAACATGACATAACTAAATAACTACAAAATGCAGCATGCTCGAGGTGTTTTTGGCAGTCCGGACTAAAGAGTGCTCTGTATTATGTGTGAGAAAATGCTTCATTATTCTCCTAACTTGAACCCTAGGCCTTTCAATCTGTTCTACTCCCAGGAAAAAGTTACTAAAGATAACTTTACACTAGTGTCACACAAAGATTATAGTATATGTTCATAAGTTCAAAAGGTGTTAAACATACTGTGCCATATATTTAGGTTTGCTATATTGCATTTACAGGTTCCCTTGACACAACCAGCAATGCTCCCTTAAACAGCTTACATGATGCTTAAGAATACAGAATACATATGGTACAAGAAATAAAGGAATACACTGAAGTGAGCTGGTTATAGGTCTTCAAAGGCCTACACAATGGCAAAGAACTGTTCATCAACAAGTTTCTGTATATTTAAAAGTGCAGCAGTTGTGTGCAGTTTTTGTCAGTGAATCAATAGCCCACGTGTCCGAAAGTTGAGAAGAACTCGAGATTATTCTTCAGATTCACAAATGTCATGTTTTGTTCAAGGATCAATGCGGAAAGCCAGCAGTTTGTCGGAGTGTAGGTTGTTGAGTGTGCGTAGGTCTGGCAGACGAAGGAGAAGTTTGGAAAAAAGTCCAGCGTCATCTGGGCGGCGACGAGTGATAAGTGAGCGCAGAGCTCGAATCAAACCCTCCTGCAGTTGCTCCACAGCCAGCATGTTTGAGATTCCAGAAAGGTCTGACAAAACAGAGAGAATGTGAATGATAGATACACAAATATACTGCTAGATTTTGTCTTGTAATAAAGCTGACTATTACCTGCAGAGACCAGCACCACAGCCATGAAGAGCGCCATCTCATCAGGCTCCAGGCCCAAAGAACCTAACTTCTCACTGAATTCAAACATGGCGTCCAGCAAAGAGCCCATGCCAAGGCCCCGAAGGATAGACAAGGGGTAAGTCTGGCCGTTCAGGAAAGTCACAGTACGTTTTTCTGCATTGAACAAGGTGCAAAACCGTACCATCAGAACCTAAAACAATTGAGAGGGGTTAATACCACAAAAAATACATTTCCAGCTTCCATCAGCTTAGTCTAAAGTGTCCTTTACCTGGAAAGTGCCAGATTTAAGCAACATGACTTGGTCTTGCTGGCTGAGTTCTTGAAATCCTGGGATGCCCTTTGCAAACTCTACCACTTCTTTTACTGCTGGAGTGAAGCAATTAGAGAAGGATTCCCATATTTCTTGGCTGGAGCGGTCGGCTCCTGACACAGGGCATGCATTGAGAGGACAAGCCTTGAGGAAGAAAGGAAGTAATAAACAAAGTCAGTATTGAATAAACAGACCCAATGAATACACAATGTTAAGCATAATATCTAACACTTACCAATACTTTAGCGCCTGGTGCTAACTTCCATGGGCATGAGGTCAGGTTTGCATTTCCTTGATTGGAGAAATGGTTCTGGTTATTCTGGTGATGGTTCTGGTTATTCTGGTGATGGTTCTGGTTATTCTGGTGATGGTTCTGATATGTGCAACGGCTGTTGTCCACATTTTTGTGGAATGTTGACAAGTTGCCATCAGGGGCAGTCGAGCATAAACTGGAAAAGGGTTCCGGACAGGGCTGATAGCTCTGAGTAGTGGAGACATGGAAGAAACCACCCTCCTGAGAATATGAAGGGCAGTGATTGTTGTTGGAGTTGTGTGCTCTTTTGGTGGCTCGTTCCTGGCAGACATTGTTATTGGTGGTGAAGATGTCATGGTAGGCTCTTGAAATTACCCCAATTTCCTCTTTGGAGTCAACTTCATCCATGTTTGAGGGTATCTCTCTCATCGAGGGTGATGAGTCCATGTCTATGAGAGCTGACTCATTCAGACTGTTCATGTAGCTCTGCATTTCATCCAGAAGTCGCTGCTTCTCTCTTTTGGGGATGCGACCAAAACGGACAGCTACACAAAAACAAAACACATTTTTTGTATTAATTTGCCTGTAATTTACATTTTAACACGTTACAATAGAAATATTATGAACAAATATATCCATCTGTTTAAAAGAAAAATCAACACAGACATGCACACACAATGAATCAATCTAAATTTCCAGTGTGCTTTATACTTTCTGTTCTAACTTTGCCTTTTACCACAGTAACCATCATCTGGAAAGGCTATATATAGAGCCCATGCCTCCATCTGCTTCATCCTATCCTCTATGCGCTCCTGTCTCTTTCTCTTGCTTGTTTGAAAGTAGGGCAGTGGGGCAACATGAACGTGATGTCACACTCACTGGAACTGAGATGGTGAGAGGGGAAAAATACTGAACACCGTGGGGAAGAATAGAATTAAAAATAAATAAATAAAGAGAAATAAGATAGATGGAGCCTTCTACAAGCTGAGAGAAGAGATTTACCTTCTATATGATATCAACCTATATGTAAGGAAATTGAAATCCTCAACATCAACAAACCGGCAGATTCACTAAGTTACTAAAAACTAAACAATCCAGCTCAGGAGATCATAAATTAGCCTTCTATGTATTCAAGCAGTTGGAAAGTTTTTCTTTTTTTTTTTAAGGAATACAATGATCTGGTGTTGCAACTTTATGCCAAGACAAATCCCACTTTATGCATATCATAAGAGAGAGAGAGGAGGACTTACAACGCATATGTGCTGCCACCTTAACCAATCGACCACCCGGCATTACTGCGTTAACATTTTCAAAGAGTGTAAAGGCACGCACAGCTGTCTGGAGTCAAAACGGAATGTACTATTTATTGTGGTCTATAGGCAGTTGCATGTGGCTTTCCTGTTTTTGCAAAGGAAACCAAGAAAAAGGGGGTTTGTAGGTTGCGGTCCTTCTCACAGAGGTTTGACCTAGCTGTTTGTTTTCTCAGAGTTGCAGTTTGCCACCTCTGTGCACCAAAAGTGTCAAGCACATGCAAAAATAACACCAACCTATTTACTAGATTGGGCGAGGCGGGGCTGTGGAGGGGCATAACGATAAGCAGAAACCATACTGGGAGGAAGGAGAGAGGCAAAGAATACTAAGTAGGTCAAGATGCCTGAGCTTAATGCAGGCCCAATTCTGTATTCTTTTTTTTGTGTTTTTTTTAGGTCAACACAACTGTTTATGCTCTGTTCATAGGTGATCAGTCAGTGTTGGATTATAAAACAAGGTGACACATCTCAACCTCAGATTCACTGTATGCTTCTTACTTAATTGTTGCCCTACCCTCATTAACGGCAATGAGACGGCCTATGTGCATGCACAAGGTAATCAAGTTGACCCCGCTCCAATTTCCTAAAATAATCAGTGTGTTTGCAGCAGGTTTGAGATGATAGATAGCTTCGGGGACTGTACGCTTCCTCTTCTCATAAATCACTGTCTGAAGGGGAAGATGTAAGAGAACTATGGAAACAAAATGAGAACATGGAGGATATGTACTACACAAGAACATTCAGGTAATGGGGTGCGAGAGGAGGGGCGTATGAAACACAGATGATATAGGTGAAAGAACAGGTTTGATCTTGGAGGTGCAGAGATGCTCTACCTTAGTCTAATCTCAACATAGTGCCAGTCCTACAAAGCGTAGTGTCTTGTAAGTTGACTCACCATCTCTGGACATGCCGACTGAGATGCATTTCTTAAAACGGCAATGCTGGCACCGATTCCTATTCATTCGCATGATCAGACATTTTTCATTCTTCACGCACATCTTGTAGTTGATGTTTTGCTGGATACTGCGACGAAAGAAACCCTGAAAAATAAAATATGTATATAGAATTAGAATGAGTAATTTACAACATGAATAATTGTACAATAACTGCAATTAAAATGCTTACCTTGCAACCCTCGCATGCATGCACTCCATAGTGAAAACCAGAAGCAATGTCCCCACAAACTTTGCAGAGAAGTACCATTCCTCCATTCTCTGGACAAGGACAAAGACAAAACAAAGAGTTAACTTTCATGCAATTTACATTCAATTAAAACTCTATTGGTTTTGAAAAACATACTTGTGAATGTGCCGGAAAATCCACATGGCCTCTTTGCAGCAATAGGATGTCCATACGTGTGCTGAGAAGTTGCTTGTGCTTGGGAGACGTTGCACACCTCAGGGAACTGGAAAACTAACTTGGACGTAGAAGATCTGAACCCTGCCGTCCTCTGCTTCAGAGCCCCGATCTCTGTGAAGGTCACCTCCTCAGGAGAGGATGGCTGTGAGTGTGACGAGGGGGACTGGGTCTGATATCCACTGGAGGGACTGCCTGGACTGGGGCTCAGACTGCCAGTGGAACCAGCATACAGGATGACTCCTGCTGGAGATCAAACAGAATATTCATGAAGCTATTTATGAAGTTAGTATGATCAGGTAAAATGACACAAAAAGGCTATGTTATGCACATGGAAAAGGGTTCTTTTCAAGAGCTTGTCAGTATAGACCATATTACTCTTCTAGTACTTCTAAACGTGATGTAATACTGCACATCCCCTGGCCAGCAGAGAAAAACTCTGAGAAACTGCAGTGTCGTTGCCTCATCCCGAGTTAACAAGCGTATGCTGCCCTCAAGATCGAAAAGTGGGGGCTAAAAATACTGCACAGCAACAGCGGGAAGGTGTCGGACGAAAAAGGGTCAGATTTGTGAACCTTTCCCACATCACGCTCATAGTATTCATGTAGTTGTTAAATCAAGTGTTTTGTGACTCATGTGCGCCTGACCCTTCCCTTTGGCCGGCCGCACGCTCCCTCTCTGACACATGTATCCTCTCTCTCCCCTGCGCTCCAGTCATGCGTTGTGGATGAGCTGAGACACGGCCTCACGTGTTTGCAGGGTTTGCTGCCTCCTCCGCTCCAATAATAGCCCCGCTCCACTGGCTCTGAGCCCAGCACCAGCCAACAGCGCGACACCTGACCGGCCCCTCACATGCGTGCACTCCTGACACGGTCAAAGCCGCAGTCTCGTGTTCAAGTGCCACAACAGGAAGACTTATCTCTATTTACAAACGTGTGAGGGGGAAAGCTTAGCGTATTTAAATACTGAGCAAAACTGTAAACCTAAAAATATCATAGAATAACTGTAAAGCCTATTTGAAGTAGCCTCCATGCACGTATCTACATATATTTAAATTAGTGTATTTAAATAGGCTTTTACATTACTTTACATAGGCTACACAACATGTAGAAGGTGTATTAATAATGTCCCTGTTGTTGGCTGCACTTGTTATTTGCAGCAGTCAAGGTTTTGATAATCCCTCACGCAGCACGTGTTGGAGGATTTGTTGACTCATTGCAGAGCATCACAGAGCCATGCAGCAGACTCACTGAGCCTCTCTCACTGCAGTCCCACACCAGACAGATCCTTAACCTTTCACTCCAAACATAATGCGTGCCCATCTGAGTGTGAATAAAGACATCTGTAGGCATCGATCATTATTGCGTAGCCTATAATATGTGTGATGCATACTGAGACCTACTGACACTGTTTTTATTAACTGAGGAGGGAGTCAGTGGGGCGACAGCTCGTGCGTCTTGGCTCCCCCGTTACAAGCCATCTGCTAGAACTGAAACGTGAGCATTTCCCCGTTATCGTTGTGTTTGCTTGGACTGGAGCTTATGCATTTATTGCCCATAATGTAGTGTTTTCAGTTGCACGATGGTGACACAGAAAAGTCAGCATTAGCTCTTCAGTTCTATATTATGATGAGACGTTATTGCTGTGCCTTTATGCAGAAGCTGATGCCTATGCGATTGTAGACAAGTGTTTAATAATTATAGCAGGTCAAACTTGTGGTGCATGTGACAGGAAAACGTGACAAAAGGAAACAAAAGAGTGGAGGCATGGAATTGCTGACCCACTGACCAAGCTCTCCAAACCGCATGAACAGTGCGCGTCTGTGGAGCGGGACGCGACAGGAGGAGGGCGCTCTACTCACGCTCTGCACGCGGCTGCTAGAATGGAAACACGTGAGCGTTTGACAGGGTTTGTTTGTTGAGAGGGTTGCGCACGAGATCTGAAGCAGAGTTTCTCCACTTAACCTACAGAGCCAACAGTGGGAGAGTGCGCAGTTTACTTTCACCTAATGCATTTGGTCTAACGTCCTGTTTTCAAATATGTATATTTTGCAGTGACAGTGAAATAAACACTATGTATACACATCTTTGGGAAAAAAAAAGTGTTTTGATACTGCAATTTCAGATAAACTGTTATGGTATGAAGGGGTGGCACAGAAATGTCTTTTGTAAGTATAGCCTGAGAAGTAGGCTATATCAGAGGCATGTTATCTAAATGGAAGTTAATCTGAAAAATTCCCAATTAAATCTTTCCTCTGATAACATGTATTTATTTCACAGAGTAAAGAAAAGAAGTGTCTCTAAGTGTTTGTGTTGAATCAGAAGGTAAAAGCAGGTGAATGGGATTAAAGGCAGAGCAACATGTGGATATGGGAGCGGCCATCACCTGTACGTGAACGTGACTCTTGCAAATGATTTACTGTAAATAAGTGAAACAGAAGGCAGCTGGCATGTGCACCTTTGGCTTACCTCAAAAGCCACCTGCCTAATTCCACTTAACTGATAACTGTTTAAAATGTGCGCCACGGATGAGAGACAACGTGTTTGGAGGAAATTAAATCAGAGTTATTTTTTATGTTTATCATGAGAAAGAGCGACAGCGCACTAGAGCTACACGTGAGTTTGTTTCCATAGGAAGAAACAGGAAGTAGCAATCTGTTTCACTTAGGGACGCCACATAAAGCACATCAACAATGATAAACACACAAAACACACTATCGCGCACCAACAACAGCAAATGAAGTGACTCAATAAATATTCTTTGTGCAAATGTGATCCATGTGAAAATAGCAAAACCTTTCATACTAACATTAAATACTTCCATTGTTAATTGTTACATTGGTAGATTTGCACATGCACGTGATTAATAAAGCATTTACAAAGTGAAAATTGCATCGCTTCTGCATCTCACAATGTAGTGAGTCGGAAAATATGATTAAAGTATTCCATATTATAAATGAGTTATGCTGTATAAAAGTTAGTCTCACCTCCTCCTGGGCTGTGATCCATTCCGATGACAGATGATGACTTGAGACAGAGATGAAAAAAAGTGTCTTCTTAAGATGGAACAAAATTCTTGGTGTAGAGATGTATAACGCGTTTTATGCAAAAGACCAAGTCCATGGGTTGTGTCCAAAAATACCTTGCACTTCAGTGAAGGAAGCAGTATTCAGATGCAGCAGATGTAAGATCTCTTCAGAGTCTCACCTGCGCGCGTGATGCTGCTCGAGTCAAGAATAAACGATTCCACTGAACTCCAGGAACCAAGAGTCAGCACATCCGTGAATGCAGTGAGTAACATGACACACACACCCTCACACAAACTCCCATATCAATCACGTTTGCAAGTAAGTCGAAAATGTGACCGCCCTCTCTCCCCCACTTGTGTCTGTTAATTAGTATGGGATTTG
>NW_027315801.1:30235564-30445564 GCF_026437365.1 Eucyclogobius newberryi | reverse complement strand
CATCATGGCTGATTTTTTGGGGGGAAAGTACAGACAGGAGAGCTGTTCACCTTTCATTGGACACACATGTTGGAGCGCTGGCAGAACACACATATACGGCCTGGCACACACAACCACTTCCAAATGCATACATCCAATAACGCACAGACTTGTTTTTTCCACTCCATTTCAACCTGGATTAGATCTTTTGTCCTTTTTATTACGTTCCAAGACTGTTTTCTGTTTGAGGATACATAGCAGTTAAAGCCGTTTGGTGCCGAACACACACATTTCTCCATTACTGTGAGTTTGTGTGCCTAGTATTCCTGTGTGTATGTTTTTGGTTGGACTCTAAATGAGTACAGTTTGCCAGGCGTGATGAATGAGCTCCTTCATTTCTCAGGATGTGTGTTGAACGCTGTAAGTCAGAGCGTGCCAGCGAGTGTATATTTATGTGACTTGTATGTAACTTGCGCATGGAAACTCGACATGCAGCTTTTGTGTGTGAGTGTGTGCTGGCCTGTGTCCCCTGCGCCGCTTCATACAGCTCCAAACTCACATGACATCAATCTGAACGTGTGGAATTAGTGATCTCATTATAGGCATCTTGTTTCTAATTACAACCTGCTGCCACAGGCACCGGCGCCGTGCACACTTTCTCACCTCCATATCTGCCTCCGCTCTTTATTTATGATTATATATCTAATCTATTCATTAAGATTCTGTTCTTTTTTGCCTGGAGGATAAATACTCTTGTCACAATGAGTCATGTGTGTCATTTTGCATTTAGTAGCCGAGAAAACTATTTAAAAAACGTTTTCGTATTCGTGATATACATTTTTAGAAAATGGATATAGTCATCATGCATTTTAAAGTCATACTTATTAGAATATTCATAATTTCATTTCAACTTCCTCTACAATGCAGGTAAGCTTGTTATTATGTTTTTAAATATGTATAACCATGAAATGTTATTGTTTGCTTATTATAATGAATTTTGATTTGCTCTTTGAAGCTAAAAGTGCCACTTGTTCCCTTCTGTGGTAAATATTCCGTTTCTGCGGATTCAAACATCCCTGTTCATTGACCTTGACTTGTTTTATATTTTGGCAGTGAACCGAGTGAAACACTGCCCATCAGAATGCCTCGTTGAATGACCACGAGTATCTTTAAAGGCAGTTTTTGGTGGAACATTGATAGCGTCTTGTGTTGTATTATTTTTTTTTGGGCCGTGGCTACAGAGCCGCGGCGCGGTCAAATAGCCCAGCAGTTTCAGGAGCCGCGGCACAAAATAGCCCAGGAGTTTCGGCCTTGCGCCGCGGCTCTGTAGACACTCCCTTTTTTTTTAAGTGTGTTTTATTGTGCACGATGTGTCACCCAACTTTCCCATATATATGTAAATGCTGCTAAAAACCTTTGGCAATTCATCTTAAATCTCTGACGTTATCCATGCCATTGGATTTGACGCACTATATATGTATGTCTGTTACTATTTTCCTCTTAAAGCTTCTGTTTCTGTTCTGTGCCTTCCGTTCCTCCTCACGCAGCCCCAGGGCTTGATTCTCTATAACTTTGTGAATGTGTTTGTGAAACACAGTACAATGTTTCCATGAATATTTCATATCCTCGTAAACCCAGAGAAGCAGTGTACGCAGTGTACGCCTGTGTGTGCTGGATAGACTCCTCCTGAGAGGAATAGCTTGTGCTGGTTCAACTTTGTCAGAACACACTGTGTCAGGATGAATGTGAGGCTGGTGCATTATGATGTCACGGCTGAAGTTAATGATATGAGAGCGGCAGGGGCCAAGGGCCGTGTTTCTAGTGGTGCCCAGAGAGAGAGAGATAGCACCCTGATCTATCTTCATTATCCCCCGCTCTGCAGCCTCCCAGACACAATGATCATAAATCTTGGCTGAAGCACACTTCACTGACACTGAAACACAAACACTAGTAACCTCTGACCCCTCGCTGCTACTGCCTCCGCACATGCTTAGATTCACAAACCTTTACACATCCACACATACAGTGCATTCACAAAAGCAGCCTGTGTGTGCTCTGGAGAGGAAGCGTCTGAGGCCTAAACACAAACCCTCCGTATGCACAGCTCGCACCACCGGCTCACACCGGCTCGCACCGGCTCTCACCGGCTCGCACCGGCTCGCACCGGCTCTCACCGGCTCGCACCGGCTCTCACCGGCTCTCACCGGCTCGCACACGCACCTCTGCACGGCCTATGGCAGCACACGCACCTCTGCATGGCCCATAGCAGCACACGTACCTCTGCACGGCCCATAGCAGCACACGCACCTCTGCACGGCCTATGGCAGCACACGCACCTCTGCATGGCCCATAGCAGCACACGCACCTCTGCACGGCCCATAGCAGCACCCGCACCTCTGCACGGCCCATGGCAGCACATGCACCTCTGCACGGCCCATAGCAGCACACGCACCTCTGCACTGGCCTTCCCAGGGCCAGTCTAACCAGGCCGAGCACCAGGTTTGAAAACACCATTTAAAAAAGTTAAAAATAAATACAATCAAAATAAACTTATTCAAATATTGACATGAAGTGCTTAATTTATTTAGTTTGTTAGTTTTTCAGACTAAGCAGGTTGTTAAAACTAACAAACTAAAGTATATAAAAGAAGACGATGAATTTCATTAATGCTTCTCCAGGCACAAAGACACTTGAAATCCGCCCCTGCTGCTCTACTCTTAAGATGTAGTAGCACTGGAGACTTTGTTTTTGGGCTGTCTTGTGCTGTATTTATTAGTTACACAACTGCTGATTTAGTACTGCTATGTACATAGCTAACATATCCATATTAGTTTTAGTAGCCTCATAACCAACTCATAAATCAAATGTAAACCAGATAAGGATCAGGTGGAGTCCCTGTACAGTTTGGCTGAGGTAATTTTGTCCGTGTTGAAAAAATAAAACTTTGAGCTCTATTTTCTTTCTCTGGAGTGACAGAGGATATTGTGCAGTGAAGATACAAAAAGCACCAGCTTGTGACACACCTTCAACAAATGCCTCATGTTTTGATTGTAAGCACCACTAGCAAAGATCTTTGTGGGATACTTTGCATGTATTAAATATTGTTTATTTTAACATTAGGGCTGCAACTAAGAATTATTTAAGCTGTTGATGACTAGTCACCAACCATCTTTTCATATTTTATACTGAAATTTAGGGATATTTACAAAAGTGTATCATTGATCAAAATCAAAAAAATATGCATTGTTTTTTGACCTTTGTATTTAATAATTTGCAGTTTTTGTTATAAAAGGTCTTTGGACATTGATAGTCCAGATAATGAAAACAATTGTAATACGCTCGTGTAAATATTTGACTAGTCACGACTGTGCCTATTGTATCTCAGTGTACGGGGACGGAAGAGTGCTCGCCCTTTGCCAGAGGAAGTACAAATGCCCGTTGAGGTGCCCGTTTAGGTGTGTCCTGTCCGCCCAGAGCTGAGGTTTGAGCTGCTCCTCATAACCAAAACATCATGAGAAACGTAGCATTTAGAAAACAGGGCACACACCCAGAACCACAAACACACAAACACACATCTGAAATGTATGATCTCATATGGAGAGGGAGAGGGGCATTTTCAGAGGCACACCCAGATCTGTCGCTGCCGCTGAGGCCTGTGCCATCTCACACACTTCCACCACAACAAAGTCACTGTGTGTGTGTCTGTGTGTGTGTGTGTTTGGGGGGAAAACAGCATTCGCGTTATTATTTAGTTTTATTGTCGTTTCAAAATATATAAACTCTGCAAAGTCCTTCTCTTTTGTTTTATCATCCTATGTGAAAATGCCAATCGACTCTGACATTGTTGGCCGTGTCAAGCTGTTGGCCAGAGTTTTTACCCAAGTCTGTGTTGAATCACAGCGGTATAAAATAGACATCTTTTTGTGTTACGTGAAGTGCTAAAACAACATCGGTTTTATTCTGCGTTCAAGTCCTGGACAAGCCGCGCGATAAGACGACTCTTAGACAAAGACTCTCAAGTAAAGCAGAAAGACTTCTACTGAGAGACAAAGAGGGGAAAAGAGAATTAAAAACAGAAACATAAGCTCTCTGGGCCTTTTCTTCCCTCCAGGCAGTTTGTGGCTTTTGAAAAAATGTGCTGTATATTTGAAGTGTTGGGTCACGTGACATGGGAAGGCTTTATGAATCAGAGACTATAATTATTACTTAGTGAGTGAGAGAGTGAGTGGGTGTACGTACGGCTATGTTTAGGGAGTGATCTGAGGAGCTATAGAAGTGGAGGAGGAGTGAGATGGGGATCGAGGGAAAGAAAGTGGCTCAGTGCTGCTACTCTGTTTGTGGGACATTGATGAACATTCAAAGATTCTCCTGGGCTGGTCCTTAACTGAGCCACTAAACATAGCGAGTTGTCCTGGTAAGTCCTTGCCTAACCATTTGTGTGTTTAACTGTTTTTTGTGTGTTTAAAAGAAAAATTGCCATTCACTTACGATGACAGAAAAGTGCAGTCGCAATGTAATTTAAGTTTAGATTTATTACCTGTTGTCAGTATTTGGACGCTACAGTTTCTTGTTTGTTGTCGTTAGGAGTGTGAATGACAGTGAGTTTATATGAAAACATACTTTAGCATGTGTGTGCCTGCCTTGTGTGCGCGGACATATGTGCTTATTAGCGAGCGGGGCCCGGGCCTGTGGAGCTCTTTATTACAACCAAATGTGTGTGTTGCTGTGCACACAAAGCATAGAGCCGTCACCAGTCCTTGGCCTGGTTTTCTTTATAGGCAACATGTGGAGACTTGGAAAAGAGAAGCATTGTTGTTTTTCTTATTTTTGAAATTTATTTTGACTCTTTTTTAAACAGCGCAAAGCTAATTCTCGGAACGTGAGGAGTGTCTGTATCTCTGGGAAGTTCATGTTGTTACTTATGACAGAGGGTAATTTATTAAGGCTGGCATATGTGCTAGGTTAACAGGTTCCACTGGTTCCAGCAGCGCCGTGTATTAAAGTGCTTGTTGATGTTAAGTGAAATTGAGATGAGACATCGGATAGCATAATATGTTGTCACTTGTTGCGTGTTCTCTGTCTCTGCTTTGCTATGCTTAAGTTTACAGCCGACGTGCCTCTGACGGCTGCAGCTGGACGGCCTCACGTCTGCACCTGCTGTCCGCTGTTAGCTCTCCCCTGTGGACACAACTAAAGTGTTAAAACTAAGGGACACTTTGATTGAATGCAGCAGAAAAACAACACCGGGGATAGGTTGAAGATGGCTGACTAAAATCCTTTGTCATCTGCCATAACAATTCAGATTGATTGTCCATTAGGAGTGAATTACCTCTTTTTTATGTAAGATAATTGTTGCAACGCAGGTAGATACAGAGGTAGATACTAAAATATAGATGTAAAAGGTATCATTAGGACATTTACTTTTATCTTTTGAAACAGGTTTAAACAATAATTGCAGATATGTTCCTTTTTGGCATTATATGATTATTATTACTACCTAAATGTCAGCTCTAAGAGTTATGTTTAAAACAGAATATTTTAATTTTGGTGGAACAAATGTCCATTAGGAGTGAATTACCTCTTTTTTATGTAAAAGTTATCAATAGAACATGTACTTTTATCTTTTGATACAGGTTTAAAAAGTAATTACAGATAACATAACATATATAACATAACATTTTAATTTTGGTGGAACAAATGATACAGAATGCACGTATATGTTTGTCTATGACACACATGCTGTAGGTATAAACAGGGATTTAAGGGAATTAGACATAACACGCCTTTGTATTGCAAAATCTGCTAACAGTCTCTCTTTGTTACTTGTCACTGCGCACAGTAAATCTGGGAGTTGTTGTTACCTGTCTCGTGTGGAATTTCTAATGCAATTAAGAGGCGGTGAAGGGAGGGGTTATACAGGTGTTTTCAGAGGATCCAGGGGCCTCCACCACCACTCTATAATTAAGCAGG
This sequence comes from Eucyclogobius newberryi, assembly GCF_026437365.1. Classification (NCBI taxonomy): domain Eukaryota; kingdom Metazoa; phylum Chordata; class Actinopteri; order Gobiiformes; family Gobiidae; genus Eucyclogobius; species Eucyclogobius newberryi. The sequence continues at coordinate 30,439,615 of NW_027315801.1, read as the reverse complement.
AAACTATCTGCTCACCATTTCCTATGTGTATTTTTGCAGGTGTGCCGCTGTAATGCTGAGGATTTACATGTTTGTATCTGCCTTGAAGTCCTAATTTCAAGATGTTTTTGCACAAGGCTGTCTTTATAAGAAGTCTCGTAGGAGTCAGAAGTTATCCTGACTTGTTTCTCTTTGTGCAAGGATTATTTTCTGTTTCCTCATTGTCGATTTACCTCAATAATGTTTTTGGGATCACTTTTGGCTGGGATTTCTGTTTTGGCGTTTCCTGTTGTCCTGTGTTTTCCTGTTCAACTCACCAAAGGGCCCCACCACGGACCATGGTCAGAATGACTTCACTCAGTCTCAGAGTGTTTTTTGCCTCTCTCTGACTTTCCATTACATTCTCACCTCTGTGCTGTGTTCTGTCGCCTGTTTTATGTGGAAGCCAATTCTAACATTTGTACATAACTTTCAATAGAAGTGTTGAATAAGAAATATAACACTTTGTCCATACTGAAAACCGACAATTAGAGACAACGAGATTCCAAAGCAGTAGTTTGAATTGTGGTTGTAAGCAAATGCGTGTTTGTGCGATGCCAGGAGCAGGCAGATGTCAAACAAGTTCTCAAGTGAAGGAATGCAGGGTGTTTAGACACACAGGGCTGTCTGTCACTGTGTGTCTCTTGCAGAGCCATTAACGACACACTGGTTGAAAGATTGGTAGCTGTCAGCTTTGCATCAGATAATAATGTGTTTAGAGTTTCGTTTGCATAGATTGTTAGATAGTATGTTATTATGGTTTAATTACAATACTTATAATTTGTCAGAGAGATAATAAAGAAATGGCAAGTTTTGTCAGCTTTGTATGTTCGTGGTGGGCAATGTAATGTCAAAATCTAATGTGAATGTTGTTTTAAGGATATGCAATATTTAAATTTTAGGCACAAGTGATGTTCAGTCATTTTAGTGGGTCATTTCACATTTCTCTACTACTTTAAAGTTAAGGTTAAACATCAACTAAGATATGTTTTTCATACATTCTATAGATTGACATGTGGTTGTCCGATTATCATAGAGATATTCATATTTTTTGTCAATATTGCCCAGCCCTAGTCTGTAGACAATTACAAATACGTTATATCGTTCAACATACACAAATGATGTTTTTTGAGGTCTTAATTAAATTTTTTAAAAGTATTTTGTTGTCCAACGTCCCTTTCTATCATCTAAATAATTGCAACCATTGTGATTTTATGACCGTGACACTGGCGAGTCTGTTTTAGTGGGACCAAGCTCACAACAGACAGTTTCTCTGACACGTTTTTCTTGCAGATCCAATCTAGAGTTCCTTAAGTGGAAGACATTTGCTCTCAAATATCCTGTATATCCTGTATCATTCAACAAACAAAATCTATCACTGCTTGTAAGCCGCCTTGTTTGTTTTGTCAGGAGGGAACCATGTGTTTCTCTGGTTGGTTGATCTGCCTGTCAGTCACACCCATTGAAACGTGGGGAGAGAAAACCCAATTCCAGACTTTACTTTGTATGGACCTAGAGACTGTAGAGACACAATCGATAAGTCACTGTCAACAACAACAACAACACCAACAACAACACCAACACTAATAATAAATATAGCCGCAAGCGGCAATGATCGGCCCTCGCCACGCCGCCGCCACACCGCTGCCACGCCGCAAGAGCCTACTGCTCAGCCTACTGCTGAATCTGTGACGCTGTCACATCTTCTCCCCTTTGTTTTACCATCAAAAAGCAATTTTATTTTGAATTCTTGGCAAAATGTGCGGCTTTGCCGCACAGACACCGTGACTCTTTGAATAAAAATGTGGATAACTTTTGATGGTCCACCCCTGAAGATGAGTCTCACCAAATTTCAGGTTAATATGTCTAACGCCCTAAGAGGAGTTTGTGAAAGTCTAAAGTGTAAACATGTTCTGGCGATTTCCCCATTGGAATAACATGGAAGGTTTCGGTCATCGTTACGGCAAAACCATAACAATTATGACATGGGCCTCATTGACTTTTTTGATGGGGATGCCAAAATTGAGTTGTGTGTCAAATTTCATATAATTTCGCAAAACTAAATATTTAACCTCCATATAAAATCTGTAGGGGGCGCTGTGGCTCCAAATTAATTTATTTCACTTCAAGTAGGTTTAGGGCAAAGAGTTTAACAACTGATTCTAATTTGACGCAATTCGGACTTTATCTGCGCAAACGGCAGAAATTTTAAATATGGGAGATTTCTGAAATTCTAGCTACAGTTTGCGGCTTCGCCGCACAGAGACCGTGACAGGTATCAATGTAATTTGGATAAATTTTGATGTCCCACTCCTCAGTAGCATTTTCACCAAATTTCAGCTTTTTAGGGCCAACGCCCTTGGGGCAGTTCGTAAAAGTACGACGTTTGGAAAAACTCCGAAGTCATGTTTAGCCATTTTTGATGCAATATGGCCGACATTTGGTTGGGCGGACGGCGTTGCCGTAATAATATTTTTTACTTCTCTTGTCACCATCTACCTCGGCGCCAAATTTCATGATTCTACGATCAGATTTTTTTTGGGTCATTTCCCATCTCTCAATGCATTTTTGGTACATTTGGGGGCGCTGACACGCCAATTTTTTAATTTTAGAAAAAGGAAATAGCCAGAATGTAGAGAGGCACGATTTTTAGAGGTGTGCAAAATTTTGTGACTTTTCGTCAATGTTCACTGGGTGAAAAATAGGGGGGTTGGTCCCGAGAAGAAGAAGAAGAAAGAAAGAATAATATTCCGATGCGAAAACAATGTTTCCCATTTTTCAAATATCATAAACTATACACCTCATGGTGTGGGTCCCTGGTCACTGACGGGTACTTTCGTTAATTTTGAGTGGGCTCCGCCCACTTTGTGTTTTTGGCCCTCTATACAGTAATAATGTTCAATTTTTGCATTACATGCTTATATGCACGGAACATGCAAGAGATGGGGAACGTATTCGTGAGCTACTTAGCGCAAATGAGTGCTTTATATGGGGATGACGACCGCTTCGCGGTCGTCATCTCAATGTAAAGTGCTCGTTTAGTGCGCACTTTTGCACGGGCTTCGCCCGTTTACAACGGTAAAGTTCCATTTTCCTACTACTAATTAGTATGCACGGGGCGTGCATGAGTGAAGGAGTGCGTTAGTGAGTGTTTGGAAGTGGGCGAGCGCTTCGCGCTTGATTTCGTGCGCACTACGTGCGCACTTTCTCAGCCGTGCTTCGCACGGCCTTACGAGATTAATAGGCCTCTCGCCAGCTTGTGGCGCTCGGGCCTAATAATTTTAGTTTTCCATCCACTCCTGCTAATGAACGGCAAAATGTAATTCTCCTGGAGCACGTCTCATCTTTTTGTGATATATCTCCAAATCGGTGGTTGATTTCATTATTATTATCTTTTGATTAAACCAACATTATATTGAGCATAACCAATGAGTTGAACACTCTTAACAAAATGAAATGTTCCAAAGTGAGCATTTACAGTGCACCTCTTAGGCAATGATGGAAAGTCCCACTCAGACCTGAGCCACCCATAGCTGGCTGTGGTGCTGCGTGCCTCAGCGTGGATACATGCCTCTGCCTCCTGTGTGCCCCCCAGGCTCAGGGGAAGTGCGGAGGCCTTCATGCCCATTTGGCCCGGGCTAACAGGGGGATGAGGTCACTCCAAATTCCCCTTATCCCCTTATAGCCCAAGACAGGCTGGCCAAGCAGCCTACCACAGGACCTGACATAAAACACAAATGGCTGTGTAAAAAGCTGCCGGGCTGATGTGACTCATTAAAAATCACTGGCGCCAACTCTTTTATTAATTCATTATTGTGTTTGGAGGAGAGAGGTTATTGGGTTGTATAGCTGGTTCTCTTTTATGTTTATTATTCAGTCCTAAAACTGTAAGGCAGCATTTTTTTCATTCTAATTAAAAAGTCCACAAATAGAACCAATTTGAGGAATAAATACACAAGTATAAAAACCACATGTATATATATTTTTTTAACACTGCCTCTTTTCGTTTCTTCCCTCTAGAACACATTTTGGTGTCTAAATGGGGGCTTAAGTTCATGAGGCAGATACCCAAATGGACTCCCTCTAGGTACATATTTTGAATGCAGATATAGACAAACATGACATTGCTACATTCTGGAAAACTTTTCACCTATACCTACTGTGCAATTGTACCGATTTTTTTAGTGTGGTAGACGCACAGTGGAATCACTGCACCGGGTCATGGTACGAGTTGTATAAGCAGTGGAAGGATGGAGGTGGTGGGGGCCGGAGGAAAGGATTGAGCATGGACGTGATTATAGTGAATTGGTGCAGGGTGTATCAGAGATGGATAAACACCACCAAAAAAGTCATTGGACAAATGCATTAAAAGCAAGATGGCAGTAGAGCCATGTTGGCAGGGTGGGGGTGGGTGCCTATCGGCGGCAGCTCCTTCCTGAAACGTGGCCACCCGAGCCTGCCTGGGCTCTGGATGCACATGTGGAACAGTTTACTGTAATGGAACTCTAAATTAGTGGTGGTTTGAAGCTGCCTGCAGCAGTAGGGTGTAATTAACTGGCTCTGTTGAAAGAGAAAGAGCCAGAAAGAGAGGCCGGGAGGGAGCCAGTGCTCTACTCAGGCAAAGGGTGAGAGGTGTGTGTGTGTGTGTGTGCACGTGTGTGTGTGTGCACGCGTGTGCACGTGTGTGTGTGTGTTAGCGCCTGCTATAGCTTGTTTTTTTAAACATTGATTGCAGGCATGTGCTTATGCGTTCGCATCTTGAAACTCTTCTTGGTTCCTGGGCATGTTGCCCCCAAGTGCCAAGGTCTTGTCATTCGATGCTGCAATTAACAAGATTTTCTTTTCTGTTTGTGTGTTGATTCTAAAAACACTTCCAATGTATTGGAATATTTTCCTTCTACAAAGTCACATTTAAAACCAACCTCAAAACACCACTTTCTCATAAAATAACACTTGGGAGGCATAAAAGCAGAAAAATCAGAAAAAGTAAAATGGCAGGCTTTTTCCCTTCCTGTATTAACAGTCAACTGTGGGGCGTGTGGACAAAAGTACAGCATTGTGCTCTGGTCCTTCCCTGTCTGTGCCCACTGCAAGTCAAACTGATGGGTCGCCAGCAGGAGGCTCCAGCCAATGTGACTCTATGGGCTGGAGTCCGACCCTGAGAGAAGATAGTTGGAAGTGACAGCAGCAGTTAGCAATCAGTGGATCTCATTTTTCCTACCCCCTACCCTCCACACCCCTCCTCTTCATGCTCTGAACCCCGTGTCTGGGCCTCTGGTCCTGGGGAAAAGAGAGAGGCAGGCTGCTGTGCTAGGCTGGCAGCATGAACAGAGGAGCTCTTTATAGTAGAGTTCTGGTGATTTAAATCATATGGCATAGCCTGGAATCACTGTAGAAGTCTGGAAACTCTTCAAAACTGCAGGAACAAGAGCTCTCTCTCTGTCTTTCTCTCTCCCCCGGCCCTCCCTCGCTCCAAAATAGCGCTTCCCCTTTGTAAGTTTTTCCAAATGTCTTTCTTATTTTTATTTTTTTATTTGTCCAGTTGTAGTTTTCCTCTCACCACTTTTTCCTCTTACCTTCTGTTGCTTCTCCCATAACTGCTGTTTGCACATGTCACCTTCATACTCCAGCTAACCTCACATCATTTTCTTACAAGACAATGAAGTCGTTCAGAATAAAGAATTGTTTCTAAGTCTTTATGCCACAATGAAATATATACAATAACTTATGCATATGTTATTTCTCTCTTTCCTCAGAAACCTTTGCCGTTGATGCACCGGGTCATCTGAGCCGCAGAGTTGTGCCTTGTCCAGTTTCCACATAAGAAGAAAGTACCAGACCATCACATCTGTTTGCCGGGCATTTTGATTACACTGTTTGGCCATACCCAGTGATCTGCTCTGGACATCTGGGTGTTTGCTCATCATGGCCACCAACCGGGAGCAGCACGTGGGTCACATGACCAGCTTCCCACCTGCTGTTTACCCCTTCGCCTTCAACTCCATGAGAAGCTCTCACTTTGACCTGCTCGCCAACAGCAGTCTGTTTGGGCGCTTCGGTGCTGACCTGCCCAAAGAGATGGCTGCGCTCTGTGAGTAATTTGAAATATCCCAAGTTTCCTTTCCGTTTATAAGCTGTTTTCCATTTCAGCCCTAACTACATATAGGTTCATACCTTCATCATCCGGCCAATTAGACGCTCGCCATGTAGAGAACGTAAAGCTTCTGAAAATTGCACTTCATTATGTGTAATTTTGTGGAAACAGAAAACCGTAGGATCTGTTTGTGATATAAGATAAATGGTAGAATATAAGCCGCAAAAGAAACGGCATGGAAAAAGTCAACTTTCATCAATACAGTGATTACTCTGCTGCCATAGTTTCCTTATAGACCCTTCGGGATGGTGTGGTTATTGTGACCACAAGACCTGGCTCTGCCTCACTAGTGTGTGGATGTATCTCTCTGCATCTGAACCTCTCAAGTCTTTGTGTAGAAGGCAAAGCCACAAGTCTGCAATTAGAAACAGAATGGCATTATTTAAGCGAGAGTGCCGGTGTAAACACATGTATAGAAGTGATGCAAACATATTTTAATTGCTCATTTTTTTAAGCATTCAGAGTGTCTCACAGCTTTGTTCATGTGAGGTCAACTTCTGTCAATATAGTGCTTTCCAGAAGTGGTGAGTGTAGATTTAACGTTTGCCACAGGGAGCACTGTTGTACTCTTGTGCAGTGATCTACGAAGGATGGAGCACAAAGAGGAGATAGTTGTTCATCTTGACTATTGGAAAGAAATATCTAGAATAACACTGGAAACACACATTACTTATACCTCTTTTGTTTTAATCTGTATCAGTATTTTAGATCAGATGAGTGTCTGATTTGTGACAGAGAGAACTTCAGGGGTAAAAGAATGGGTAGTTTTCATTTGAAGGTAGGTTAGCTCGAGTTATTTGAAATCCTATAAGGGGGCAGCACGTGGTGGTGGGTGGGGGGTAATAATGGCCACTCAAGGGGCAACAGCTGAGCAGGGTTGCTAGATTTTCATCAAGTGACCAAGTCTTTAAATAAAAAGCCCATAAAAGCAACGTGAACTATCACTAATGACATGCCCTTATTTCTAATAAGTAACTGCTTTAAACCAGTAATTAGCTGTTAACAGACTCTATTTCAGGCACTATTTAGTCTATTATCATTGAACAGATTTTTTAAAAATGGCTGAATATAAAACATTTTATTATGTAGATGGAACAAGCGTGTCACTGTCAAAATTTGCCAGCAACTTTCCAGAAAGCCAAAAGTTTCTATAAAGAGTGTGTGTGTGTGTGTGTGTGCGTGCGTGCGTGTGCGTGCGTGTGTGCGTGTGCGTGCGCGTGTGCGTGTGCGTGTGCGTGCGTGTGTGTGTGCGTGTGTGCGCGTGTGCGCGTGCGCGTGTGTGTGTGTGTGTGTGTGTGTGCGTGTGTGCGTGTGTGTAGTCTTCTTGTTTCTCCACTACTGCTACATGTCTGAGCAGCCCCTGTCTTCAGCTTTTCAGCCATCAATCACTACCTCACCTCCCCCTCTGCTCACCACCGCTGCCCACCTAATCCTCAAGGTATTTCCACAGAGCCAGAGCACAGCAGACAGAGCACCTGGGGGTGATGTCCTACTGTGGTGGAATCCAAGAACACACCCTGTCAGGAAAACACACAAGCAACTATCGACACACTCTTTCTACTGTCTCGTCTCACAAACTTCTCTCCCTGGAAAACAAGAAACAAGCGCTCAGTGTAGAATTAAATCTCCCTGCCCTCCACGCAGCTCCAGCTCCATAATGATGACTTGTAGCGACACATCCACACTGGCAGGGATATCGCTCTCAGGAGTTAAGAGCCCACACTTTGAGCGCCGTGTCGGAAATTAAACCAGGCTCGGGTCAATGTTTAAGTCAGGATCACTGTAACAATTAGTCTGGACCTGTCTTAATGGAGCGAGATTGACATTCTGAAAAGGTGTTTCAGATAAATAAGCAGTGGTTATTTGAATGGTCACAAATAGACCAAGTTCAGTTTTGATTCCATTAATTTTATCAGCAATGCTTACTTAGCTGAAAACCATCCCTGTATTTTGTAAAAGACCTCAGAGTTGCCTAATGCTGGTAAAAGAAAATCTATAGAGCTTCTTAAGACAAGGAATGTTATGAGACATTTTACTGACCACAGTTTTCTCCATTTCCTTACAATAACATTGCAAAAAGACAAAAGGTCTTGGTTTAGACATGCCATAAGTCTGGGTATTTCTATTTCATGTACTTGTTCTCCCTTAAAAGCTGCTTATTGTTGGTAATGCTGTCTGCTGCTCAGCCTCACAGAAGAACCTTCCACATAAAGAGCACAGCATTTATTTTATGTGTGTGGTATCTGCCTTTGTTGGGTGTGTGTGGTGTGCCGACAGGTTGTAGCACCTCCCACGGTGGCACTCTTTTCTGGCACCACAATGTCTTTGGAAATACCTGTTTTGCACAGGGCTGGGAAGAGTCAGTTGAGGAACGCTGACACAAGTGGACTATAGTAAATGCACACCCACATACGTAGACCCACCCACACCCACTAGTTTTATAACAGGTGAAGAATACCTACAAAAGCCCTGAAATGACGTTCTTACAAGTGAATCAAGCATGAATAAATCCAACGAAGCATTTCTGTATGCATAACACTGCCCCGTCTAATCTGTGTTTTTAATGGAGTATGTTCATCTATTACAGGGTCTGACGGCTCTGCAGTGTGTTGTGAGCCAGTTATCAGTTGATCCCACTCATTATAGCAGTCCTTCAAACAAACAGTTGGAAGCCCATTAAGGCCACTTACTATGTGATAACATCGCCACTGAGCCCTGAAACACCTCTGTAAGCTTTCACCAATGAGGGCCGGAGCCCTGGCCCCGCAGCCAGCCACAGGGCTGTTTTCAAAAGCTAGCAGGTCATTTCCTTCCAGACCACATGGCCTGGATCAAACTCTTGTAGGTCTTTACTGCCCTGCTACTCTAGGTCAATAATATTGCATCACTGTGAATGTTATCAACATGGTATAAATTATACATGCATTGAGTGCATTGCATTGTTGCACAACAATTCAAATTAAAAACAGTCTCTGTAGTGTCAAGTACACACACGTTTGAGGAGGCCGTCTTGGCCCTGGGAGGAAGATGCATAAAACAGCCTTTTTGATGGGAATAAAATGAATGCAGATATATGATACCACTTTCATATTTTTGTTCTACTTTACAAACAAGATAGTAAATTGTAAATGTTAATGCACACCACATTTATGTGTGGTGAAACACACACAGATTGTTGTATTGTATAGCATATTCATAAGCATCTGTTTTCATTGGTGCTGTCTGCAGTGACATCAACGCTTTAGTCTCTAGACTACTGGACTGAAGAGGACCACTCGCTTTAGAGGGTTTAGAGTCTGAGATATTAACCTGATATTTTGTCATTAGCAGAGGACAATACAGAATATTCTCTGATTACATCCTTTGCAATTTATTAAAAATAGCAAATACATATAATATTTACACATTATACTTTACTTTGCAGAGTGCAAAATGAGTTTATTTGTTCAGAATGTTTTAAATTGTTATGTTTTGTGATGTATTAAATGATAGTACTAGATAACAACTAGAATACTGACTTCTCTGATATCTATCTAAACATTCTTAGCTTAAATGCTCATCTATTGCTCACACACTTGTCTTTTCATCTCCACTTTCACCTTGGATTTCCTCTTGTTATCCTTGCAACGTTGAGCCAATTTGCCTTAAGTACTGAAAAACTGCTGAAACGTGTGTCTAGTTGCATGCATGTGACAGACTAAATTCTTGTGCGCGGGGAGATGGAGAGCATAGATTTCAGGGAGCGGCATAACAGCATTGACATGATGACAGATGAAGATAAAGAGGCTCCTATTAAACATTGGAGGGGTCTTTGCTGCTGAGGGCACGTGCACAGCTAAGAGTGCACTATGGCGAGGGGCGGGGTCGGGGCCGTCGGAGGGTGTGGGAGGGCAAACAGCCCCGCACGGGCCTCTGAGAATATGATGGTATGTTTGGTGGAGCAACTGAAAGATCTTTTTCCCGCCCAAGTACACAAGTAGCAAAATGTCATGACAGAGTAGAGGGAAGCAGGGAAAAGTTTCTGATAGATGGCCAAGTCAGATAATGTAAGTAAGTAGCTCTTTCAGGCTTTCAGAGGGACTAGTGTCCGAACCAGTATGGCTGCTGCTGATTAACTCTGGCCTCCTTCTCTTCTGAGTGACTCTTCAGCAGTTCGAGGAGATATATTGTGAGAAAGCGAGATAAGCGACTCAGATTACGCGTCTGCTCAAAGATCACGTGTAAAACTAGAGGCCAGACCAAAGAACGCTACCATTTGTCCGCGCAGTTCCAACGCACAATGACAAACTTATTTCATAAGAGCCTCCCGGAGTCATCAGGGAATGACAAATACCATGCTTTAGTTTCTTGGAGTGAGGTCCGAGTGTAACCTGAGTCCGTGTGTAGTTTGCCCGAGCTGTGAGCTGGTGTTCAGTGTCTCTATCATCACCGGCAATCTGTTTCGGCACGTCCACACACAGCACATATGCTCACAGCGGCCGTGGAAAAGAATGACATTCCTTTTAAAATCACCACGCTGAGTTTAGCACATAGGTATTTTAAAACAAGCTGTTTTTATTGCTTCACACTCTACTGCCCTGTTGACTGGCCGGCTAGAACCTCAATGGCTATATACAGAGGAAGTGTTGTATACGGCTTATCTATAATCAGCGTCATTGTGTCAGACTGTAGTAAAGTCTGCCCCGTATAGAAGATTCTGTACAACTTTATTAAGTTCTTTTTTAAACTCCAGCGCCACAAAGGTGCACCGTGTTTTATGTAATTGTCAAAAGGTAAAATAAAACCACTAAGAGCACAAAGAGAGCCGGTTGTCAGCCACTGAAAATGAAACATGTCCACAACTCGAAACAAAAATAGATAACTTTGTCAACTGAAACAAATCACGCAGTCAGGAAAAAATGACCAAGGGGGAACTTGATGAAATGGGGGAGAGTATTTGCCAAAACGGAGGGGGAAAAAAGAATTAAAGAGAGAGATGGAGAGACTTGTGAGCCAGAGAAGGGCGGGCAGGATAAGTTTGGGGAGAAAGTTAGTGGCCCAGTGGGGGTTTCTTCTAGAGTTCAACCTCTGTGGCCAGGGAAGGAAAGGGTGGGGGAGCAGGGGGGCACTGGGTCTGGGTCAGCAGCAGTATGGAGTATGTGTAGATTAGATGTCTAAACTCTGTCTGTGAACCCTCTGAAGTCCTGCAAGTCTCTCTGCGCCGAGTGCCGTACACCGAGAGCTTGTTTTAGTGCAACTTAAGTCTCCGACATCAAAACTCGGTACGGTGCAAATTGACCTCGTAAATCAGCTCAAACGTGGGGTAATGTTGGATCGTTTGTTTATGTTTTTACCAGTGAGCAACACATTATGTCACATAGTACATTCAGACACCAGGGATTTGCTGCTCGCAGATTTCAGAATGGTTGAAATAATAAAAGGGGGATGAATGATGAGAGTGAGAATGTGTGTGGTTTGAGTTAATCAGAGGTTTTTCAATTGCATTATAGTGTCTAAGAAATCATCTTTACTAATCCCTGTTTGGTCCTTAGCCTGTCCATACTGTGTGTCATAAAATGTCCACTTAATGGCATGACAGCTGGATGAAGAAACACATAAAAGAGCCGTTAAATGAGTTCCTTTGTATATGTGAGAAGTATGATCCCCACATGTGCACCAGCTTAAGACAATAAACACACTCTGAACTCAACTGAAAGCCTTTGGGTAAATAAACATTTTAATCAAAATGGTTCAGAATGGGACCACATCGCATAGCATGGTCTCTTTCACGAGACAGGAAAAGGGTGAAGTGTTCATCGTGGGGCCATGCTGTGTGTTTATGGAGAGCGTAGCCAGCAGCACAGATTGACAGGAAATGGTGTCTTTTTTGCCTGCTGGGCCATACCACTTGTGGCCTTCTGACAGGGGGAGATGGATACCTCAGACCTATAGAAACCTATTCTATTATCATATATCTTCTGCTTTATCAAGTGCTTTGCTCAAGTTTGACCAGGGTCTATCTGTCTGCTGAGCGACAGTGACAGGCTTTTTAAATTGCCTATTGATTTCTGATAATTCACAGTCACTGTCGAGGCGCTCTTCTCCTCAGGGCGAATTGTCTCTGGGAAAATATGTATTCAGCAGTGTTTGTACTCACATCTAGGCACTTACAGATATGAAAATGAGGCTTTTCTGTTGAATAGTGTGAGATGTGAAGTGACTGCAGCGTCCACCAAATGCAGTTCAAACTTTTAGAGACCAAGGACATTCTGATTTACATTTGCCTGGAAATAGAGGCGCAACAAGGCCACTAAGGAAGATAGTAAATGAGCCCAGGTCACGGCTCATTCATCATCCCTTCAAAACTTCCAGTAAACAGCATGAACAAAAGGCATCTGGATCGTGGATAGAAACCCGGCTAAACAATATCCTTCAGATTTCTTTCTCACACTCGCGCATACTCTCAACTCGCCTGTGTCTGGACTTTAATATGGTTATGATTAGAAACGGGGCTCAGGGAAGAAGAAGGTGGAGGAGGGAGGGGGGGGGGGCACTGTTTACTTCAGGGGGAGAACCGGGGGGGGGGGGGGGAGGAACCGGAGCCACGGCAGAGACACAGAACAGATCTTTTCTACCACATTGTTTTGCACTTGAATTTGATATTGACATAAAACACAAAGCGGCAGCGGAGAAGACAAAGAATAGGGCATAAAAGTTTGTCCGCCAACCGGCTCTGGCGCAGGCTCCGTGGGCCCCGCCCCCTTTCCCCCATCCCCCTGTTCGGTCCCTGCCCCGCCCCTCTGGCATACTCCGCTAAGGCCCCGCCCCCCTCCCCCCCTCCTGTGACGTCACGCCGGAGCAGTTGGTTCGCTCCGCTGTGTCTGGGACGCCGAATGCTGCGAGAGGCTGTTATTTAGGTCTGTTACAGCAGACGGGGAGCAGCTACACCCAGGGGCCGCGGGGGAGAAGAGGAAGAGCTCATCGCAAGTCGCGGGGCCAAACCGAGAGGGACGTGCATGTGTCCGACCGCAGGGGGACAAAGTGACAGTGAGATAAGTGGATCGGGGAAGGGATTGCGGCGGCTCGTAGTGTAGTAGTAGTTGTTGTTGTTGTTGTTGTTGTTGTTGTTGTGTGTAAAGCAAGTGACGTGAGAGCAGGAAGCGAGGGGGGCCAGGCACGGGCTGCAACTGAGATCTCGCACCGGGATTTCTTCTTGAAAGGGGTTGGGGGGGTTGCCATGTTCGACTGTATGGAGGCTCTGGGAATGGGCCCCCGTCAGCTGTATGATGTCACCAGCCGCGGCGCGTGCATGCTGCGGAAGGCAAGCCCCTTCTTCGCGGGGCTGGACCCGTTCGCGTGGACGGGCAGTGCCAGCGTTCAGTGTAAGTGACAATCCTCGTTTGTACTTCGATGTGGCACGGTCCATCTCTGTCCCCTCTCCCCTGTCTCTCTGTTCTTTCTCTCTCCCTCCCTCTCTCTCCCTCTCTCTCTTCACCCAGTGCTGGTTTGTTTACCCCTCAGGGCTCGGGCCGAGGGGGTGTTGTCAGGGGCCGCACAGGAAAGGCCCGGGACAGACAGTCTCCTCTCTCCCTGCCCCACCGCCCCTCACAGCCCACAGCCAGTTTGAGCTGCTCAGCCATCTGAAAGAATCTCTCAGCTATGATATGATATGCACTGTGTCCGCATGTGTGTTTCTGAGGGCCCTTCATGTTTGACTTCATAGAGTCAAGTTTCACTGTGGCTGTCCAAACCACTTTGGGTTTGACCTTGGTGTTGTGCAGTAACATGTAGTGTAGTACATGTGAATCAAAGAGGAAATTCATGTGGTTAGCAACAGGAAGAGAAAATGCCTGACACATGGGATTTGTCATGCTTATCTAATTTGACATTCAAATCGCGGTGTTTGATGGTAATATGCAGGTTTGTTTAAAAAATATGAATGTTCAGCTTTCGCTTCGCCTCCTACAGTCATTTTAGGCCATGGATTTGTTTACACTGCAAGGTAATGATATTCCTCTTTAGCCATGAATTAATAAGTGCATGAATTATTGAGACATAAAGGGCTGAATAAATTAGAAATGTGGAATGCGTGTTGTCTTTAGAAAGCTCCGGGATGGCCTGTCCTGCTTTCTTCTCGTTCTCGCTTCATTTTTCAACTCCCTCTTTCTGCTGCTGACTTTAGACAGGACCAAACAACAGGCCTGTCCATGGACATTGAAAACTCTGCTCTGCTTCCATTAACTTCAGGGGCTGCAGCTCGGTGAGAGGACATGCAAGAGTGGAAAAGAGGTGGGGGTGGGCTAGAGAGAGAGAAGTGTGAACAGACCCAAGCCAGATAACACAGTGGAAAAATAATCCAAGAAACAACATGAGGGCAGGGAACAGATAAAAGCTCCAGGGTGTTCTTGTTTGTGGGACCTATTTCCTTGTAATGTTTTAGTATTTTTCTGTCTGTTCATCCATGCTTTGTGTTCCTTTATCCTGTCATTTGGTGGGTGTAATCTATCTTCATTAATCGTGAAGACACCAGCGTTTCAGTGGCTGTCATGCACACTGGCTAAGCTTTAATGAAGACGGATGCCCTGTCAGTGCAGACCGAGGCCGGGGGGGGGACTAAAGCCAGCCCGGCCTGCTCAGCTCAGGGAGTCCTGATGATAACAAGATGAGATTTGTTTATTTAATCAATCAGGCCTCTATGGCCTGCCTTTTAACCCATTCACACACATGCACATTTACAATCAGCACGGCAGACTCCACCAGTATATTTTTTCTTCTAGCTATGTCCCAGAAAATCAAAGAGACAGAAAAAGTCCAAAGAGTTGCCCCGAGGGCAGGAGAGCCGAGTGTAGCAGAGCAGAGAAACTTGATGTGGTGTACTGTTTCAAACCCTCTACCCAATAACCTTTGTAAACAAGGCCGCCCTATCCCACACAGGCAACATAATGCCTTCTTTAGTGAAGCAGTTGCCCCTCATTGTCCTACTCAATGTGCCTGATGAATTGATGTTTGAGTCTGATATCTCATCAAGCGCGCTCAGCTGCAGAACAGAAGGACCCGTGTGGCCACCAATCAAGTCATGATTACAATATTACAAAGAGAGTGACCTGGCCCACCACAGACCTGAAAATATGTTCATGTTCAAAATGTTAATATACATTTTTTTCTGTGAGGCGAATATCTTTATTCCTCAAAGGGCAGTAAATGAGCTTATTCTGTTGTCCTTGCAGTAAATCTGGTGCGGTGATAAGTGTCACCGCTGTTGGCCATTATCCAGGGACAATCACAGGACTTAAAAGTATGTGGTCAGTTTTCCTGTTTTTTGTTCACCAGTGGGAGACCTCAATGTCAGAGGTTAGTGAGAGGCTATGGCCTGGCCAATGTCAGATCTACACCATGTGTGGCAGCCTTGTCTGAAAGGGAACTCTTCCAGCAGCCCGGCTTGTGTAATGCTCTTAAGTGCCTTATGCCACAGAGCTGGTATTACATCTGAGCTGCCCCATACATATGGATAATGGACACTGATTTAGTCATATGTCAATGAGAACTGAATTAGTCAACAGCCAGAGAAGGCATCTTAGAGAGCCCATACAGAGCAATCCCCTCTCAGTCAATGTTCATTTGCTTAGAAAATTGAGGCAATTACACTTAGTAGATCTGCAGGGTCAGAACAAGGGGAAGTGTGTTTTTATCACTAAACACATTTAAACTTTGATCTTTTAGGTCCAAAGTTTGACTCTTTATTGTGATTCTCTGCGATATACGTTCACAATGTGGAGGAGACGGTGCTGATATAATCTATCACACTTGTCTCGCCCCACCACACTCCTCTTTGTTTTGTCCTAATGTGCCACACAGATGTGAATTACACAGCTAATTGAAATGAGGATGTATCACAGGAGAGAATCCTCCGTGAAAGAAGAGCTGTTCTGTCACCGCCAGCACAACCGTGTCCCAATTTGTTTTTGTCTTCTTGATAGAGGTCTGCACTATTTCATTATAATTACAAAAGATTCAATTAAAAGATTAAAATGCCTCAGGGGGGCAGTGCTGAAAATAGATTAGTGTGGCAGCACGTAAGAGTGTAATAGGACTCTAATCCAAGTAGTTGTAATGAGGACCTGTCTGTGTTGTTACACGTCGGCCCATTTGATTCTGCTGAGATAATGTCCAATGAAATGTGCTGGAAGTTGAAACTGATGGAGCCGGTCCAGAGTTGCTGAGTTGTAACTGATATGCCTGAAAAAGCCCACGTCTCTGCAAATAATTGTGCTAAATAGCTAAATGGCCCTTTGCTATTATTCAAAGCACATTTACTCACTATCAAAGTCCAGCAAGTAGTTATAGACACACAGACAAACATTCACTCTCACATTCAGTCATTTTGCCAAACATACGGTGGGACGAAGCCACAGAACCCGGAGAGCACCCACGGTTCAGTTTTGAGCTGAAAAAAGTAAGAAAAAAGGGGCTTTGTAGAGTAAACCCCTGTGTTTGGTGTTTGTGTTTGGATTCAATAAACTCAATGAGTCTATGTATTAAATGTGTATGTACAAGTGTAGCTGACATTGAGAGGCCATACAGCTGTGTCAAAGTCATGCACAGTGCTCGTTCAGATTCCTCAGGCCTGTGCTAGAATCCACGTCTGCTCTAATAACAGTTTATAGCCCCTCAGCAGCGTCAGTCGCACGGCTGTAAATAAAACAACCATGTGGACTGAGAATGTGACACCTCAAAACCCCTTTATCCTCTTTTTGCCTGTCTTCAGTTAACAAATGTTACAAGAAAGAATGCCTGTAGGCAGCAAGACTGAGGAGAATCTGAGCAAAAGCTGCCAATAGTTTACTCTGGTCTTTCAGCACTTGTAGATTATAAAATGTGGACTTTTGTTAGTCGTTGCACAATAGGTGATGGTCACAGGGGTATTGTGGCTGCACACTCTAATACCCATGTCTGGCTGCTGCTATTGTAGCTGTTTACTGAGACCAGCTCTCTGCCTGGCAGGCACTTTTGCCTTTGTAAAGAGACGTGGGCCTTTGGCAGGTCCAAGATGGATATGTGTATGCCACACTCATGCCCCTCCATGTTGGAGTACATGGATTTGGCCTGTTGTACGCAGTTGCACATGTATGGTTAGTGTTCGAAGTGTAGGCTATGTCAGTTGGAAGCCATGTGTGAGGAGTGTGAATTGAACAGTCCTGTTACGCCTGTGTTATTGACTGACAGCCTGGCTCGAGCGTTGCCATGGGGCTCAGTGTTATGAGAAGCATAGGGCCCAGGCACCTAAGCCAGAACTAGAGCCCCACATAACTCCACCTATACTGTGTGAGTGGACACATGTTTCTTCAGCTCACACCATTTGGCAAGAAGAGGTGGGCGGCCAGTGTAGTACAGAAATGGCAGGGGTGAATGTTAGAAGAGGAGAGGGCCAGAGGAGGATGGGTGGGTGATGGTGTCACTGCAACATTAGTCAAACTCTGCCACTATGCATACATGCAACTGCCATGACCACTTTTGTGGGGATGATGAATGAGATCATTTGTTTAGTTATATCATCATTTGTTTTTGCTCTTACTCCCCTGTGTCTGTCTGCACTGCATCCTTTGTGTGTGTTTTCCCTGTATGGTTGCTGAAGGGGAACAGGTGTGGAGGTTGTGTGTCCAGCTGATTGTGTGTCCAGCCGATTGTGTGTCTAGCTGACATTTCAGGACTTTGTCCATTTGACTTTGTGGAAACATGAATGTCAGAGGAGAACTTCCCAGATGGCCTTCAGAGTTTCTCTGCTCATTGTGAACATAAGATTATGTTCATTAAGTAGCAAAGATCTACAAAGTTAGAAGCTAAACAAGTACCTAATATTTATTATTGTAACAGTCATTAATTTGCTGAAAGCAAGTATATTAAAACACTGTGATGTATTTCTGGTTTGACTTCATATATATTTGCCAAAAAAAACCACCAACTGACATAGTCCGAGATGATGTACTGCACAGGATTGCTCTCTTTTGGGGCAGGGTGTGTTACTGTACTGTACAAGACACTTTCAGATATTGGTTTCCTGCTCACTTGGTGTTTCTAGACAGAAATGTTCACACATCCACACGAGAAAAACCCACATGGGTACTTCTCTGATAATACTCAAAGCAGAAGTTTCTCACAGTGATTTCTCACTCATCTGTGCAATATGTGCCAGTTGAGGTACTCATGAAAAAAGTCATGCAAATCTTTCTTCCGAAATTACTTTTTATTTGACTAAGTTGAAACTCTCTTATGCTTCGTTAGGCCCTTCCAGGAGTTTGTTTGAAAAGTGCACACGCCTGAGCAGTCGCATAGAGAGTTTTATTGCATCTTGTTCACTATAACAATAAGATCTTCAGAGACTTTAGTGTACGGTGCTTCCCCAGTGAGACAGAGTCAATACTACTGTTGTTGTTTATGTTATCCTCCTTTCCCTTTACTTCCTCTGACAGTGCAGGCCACAGCTCCGGACCCAGGCTACTTCTACTTTTGTGAGTTTCTATTGTTATAGAAAGGAAGCAATAGCAATTGAATGAGTGTTAGCGGCTGTGCCAGAGACAGACAGGTGAGAGCCAGGGCTGCAGATGGTGAGAGGAAGTCTGGGAGGCTGAGAAACACACGGAGGATCAAAGAGACAGGCTTCCCTCGATGACTCTCCTCTCTCACTATGCCTGTCTGCCTGTGCCCTCTCTCACCACTTCCTCGCCTCTCTGTGAGTTGTCCTTTTCACCATGACATGATCAATGGCCCGGTCCTCCACTAGATTGCCAGGTTTGGGTTCAAGCTCCAGTCACATTAGCAGAAGAGCGGTGATTCTCCGTTTAGGTCTTCTAGTGGGCAGACGAGAAGTCAGCTGGAGCTCACCACAGGGATGAGGGGGCACATTTTTTCCACAGATCTGCACTTGACTGTCTGCTTTGCCCATACACAAGCCGTAAAAACCTCTAACTACAGCCCTGTCATTGTAATTCAGTTTCCTTTCATTCTGACTTGCTGTTTTAATACCTCCTTCCTTGAATTGGCACAGGGGTATTTGAAGGAAACTTTGCAAAGTTCATGAAGTACAAGCAGAGCGAGGTGGGCACGACTTGTGTGTCTTTTTGACAAGGTTGTTTGGTGCAGGAAGAGGGGGGTGTTTGCTGCCAAATGTTGGCTTGGCTGGCTCCTTCAAGAAATATCAAAAGGGTCTTTATGAGGTGCTGTAAAGAAGAAAGGGTGTTTTGAGAGCACCACTGTACTGCTAGGGTAATTCCACTTTCCAAAGTGTGCCCTCTGGATAGAAACTTATCCCACCTGCTGCCTTCCTGCCCTGCTCCACTTGAACACTTTCTATAGATATAGCTGCTGTTTGTCACGTTGCATCCAGTGTCCATAGTTCTGCTGTTAACATGTAAGACTGTTAGAAATGAATTCAAAGACCTATAGTTGCTGTATTTACCGTTTGCTATTTGCTCATTTTTATGAAATGTATTAAATCTTGCATGTGTGCGTCCACTAAAAACACACCTCTTGTTAAGTGTGCTGGCCTTAAAGGGGCGTTCGGGAGGCCCACTTTACAAGACCAGGGCTGTGTGTGTGTGTTTCGGCCTCGGTAATGAGCTTTCTGACAGCTGTTGAAAGGTGCTACAGCTCAGCACCTCTAATGAAAGCATCCCCCTTCTTCTCACTAAACGCATTCCTCTCGTCCTGCCTGAAACTTTAGTCTTTACACATACATAAACCATTTCACCAAGAAAGCTGATTTTTTTTTTTTGGCCTATGGGAAACATGCCATTTCACAAAGGTGTAGATCAAGGGACACATACAAGTGACCACAAAAGCAAGTGAGATCCTCCGGAAAGTGTGCTACTTAAAAGAGGAAGGAAGCACGTCTGTGGAACCTTGTAGCAAAAGCCACAAAGGGATGGCAGGAAAACGTAGGCAGTGAACAGAAAGCCGAGTGCTCACATGGGCGTGGTCCTTTAGTTCTTTTACTGAATAAGTCTGTCATATTCTTGATGCTCATTCATAGTGCCCTGCGGAGTTGTAGGCTTTGCCAAGGCCATGGGCACTATCAAACAGCTCCATCTATTGTGCCAGCAAGTGTGACGGCCCACTGTGCACTACCCCCTCAATCTGCTTTCCTTCTGCCACTACAGTCTGCCCGGTACCACCCCTCATTTCACACTAAGGCCTATACTGTGTTCCCCTCTCACACGCTAACTCCAAGTCACTTCTTTACTGCTCTGCACATTTGACAAGAACATGCTAGCTTTATGGGTGGTTTTATGCAAACAGAAAGCCCCAAACTCCCATGCTTTTAGAGGAACTAGACAACAATGCCAGCGTGATACATACTTGAAGACAATATCATGTTTGTGGTAAATCAAATGATCCTGTTAGGAGTGTAGTGTACATTTGCAAATCAAATACAGGCTGCTGAGAGTGGGCACATACAAATGACATACACTCCCACGTGTATTTCTGTACAAAGCTCTGTTTTCACGGGCACAATAAAAACAGCTTTCAAGTTTGATCACTCGTGCCTCGACAGGGCTTTGAGAATACCATCCCAGTCAAGATCCAATCGCACCATCAAGTCACGTAGACAGACTCTGCAGGCCTATTGTGAAAGAATACTTGTTACTCTGCCAGAATGTCATGTGCTGCTCCGTTAAAAGCAGCGTATTGCAACACAAAACAGAGCTGCAGAGTCATGCCTTTGCACACATACATTAGTAACACACTGTCTTTCCAGTCGGGTGAACAACAGGCAGCCTCAGTGTTTTCATGAACTATGGTGTTTTTTCTGCCGTTTTCTTTTACATTCTACCCTTTTTGGTCTTCGTGAACGTACAGGGATCTTGAGTAGGCCCTTTGATTTGACCTAGAATCTAATGTAATTGACCTAGTTGGAGTTACCTTTAGCTAAACAGCTATTACGGTAATGCGCAGTTACGTTTCACAGCTAATGAGGTTGATGTGAGTGATGGACTGGTTCTTTGCTTGTTGGAAATGCCTGAATATATGGTTGGAAAATGATATTACTCTCCTTGTGTATGCGTGTGTGGCACTAAAGAACAGTGAATGGTGTCTGTGTATATATTGTCTGTGATGGGGATTAGGTCTGGTCAGTGCAGCTGGGCCACTTGAGCAGGGAGAGCATTGAGAGAAGGGATTATGGAGTAAAATGATACTTAGCAGGAAATGAACAGTGGCTCCTGATAACTTCACTATCTGCCCATTTTCTGTTGTGTTCTCCTGTTGAACAAGAACCAGCACCCTATCCACTCTTCACATCTCAGCCGTCCATCAACGCCCTGCAGGACTCGGATGGTGAATTGTCATGCAAATTGTGGCCCCAGACCTCAGAACGCTGATAAGGAGGGCCTCTCATTTCAGTGGGCTTTGTTTTCTAAACAGTGATGAGCTCAGTAAAGGAGACTGGGGAAAGGGGCTCGGGCTTATCTGAATGCACTCTCTCTGTGGTGCCTACGGGTAAGTGGTGCGGGGCGTTTTGATTGAGTCGTCTGAAAAGGGGAAGGGACAGGAGTCAGGTTCCCTGGCATAAACCAGGTTCCACATGTTAGCAGAGCCTGAAGTGAGTCTTTCTCTCAGAGGCCCCTCCATTTAGACAATGTCGGTCAATGTTTGTTACTTGACGCCACATAAGATTTGTCCTTTTCTAAAGGCTTGTCAGCACTGGGTCTGGAGCCTCATTTGCTGCTGTTATTATTGCATAAACAAAGAGGTTCATGGCACATTCAGAGGGTTTCTGTTCTCCCACTGACCCTGCGGCTTTGTTACTTTCTGGTCAAGGAGATTTGAGAAGCTCTGAAGAAACATTCACCAGCCCCAAACTTTAGGTTTTAGATTGATTTGCACATTTGGCTTTTGGATTGCTTTTAAAACTAATGGAAAACATATTTGCCTCCAGCAAACTGAGGCTTTCAAAGGAAGAATTTCAATGCGGATTCTAAATAGTCAAATATAAAACACATATGAAAAACAGATGTGAGAGCAGCAGGCAAAAAATGAGAATATGAATATGTCTGCTTCACTTCTGTTTGCATCATTAATGAGGTAGCTGGCCAGGCGTAACAGCTATAGCCGCAGTGGTAATGGTCATCTTGGTCTTGAACAAGACTTGCCCTCAGGAGCAACTGTGTTCAGTCCCCCCTTTCTCCGTAAAAAAAAGAAAAAAATCAAATTCCTTTCTTACGCTTCTCTTTCTTCTTTTTGAAGTCTCTCCTTTCTTGTAAAAAGCCAAGCTGGTGGGTTTTGCCTCAGCCTTGGGTGTGAGAGAGCAGTGGGGAGGGGTGTGTAGGTTAAGTTTAGGCTAGCCCTCTATGCTTTCCATTGAAAGTACGGGGGGAGGTGGGAGCAGTAAAAGTTTGAATTTTAGAGCCTCCCTGTTTTTTTTATGATTGGCTTTTTTACGAGCTAGGACCTACAGCTGGTGGTGTGAATAGCTGCCCAAGGTGACCGAGTCCCAATAAAGTGTGGGCCAGCCGGGCTGGGGCCTCCAGTCCAGCCATGGGACCGCCTTTATAGGCCGTCTTACGAGCCAAGGCCTCTATTAAAACCTGGCAGGGCTGCACTGAGGAATTTAGGGCCAGGAAACAAGAGAAAAATAGGGTTTGTGTGTCAAGGGGTGGTGGGATGCAGAGCTAGAAGGGGGGTTGAAGTTTGAGGGTGACCAAGGGTGAAAGTTGAAAGAAGTGCTGTTAGGTGAGAAGGGGGGCAACATGTGTGTCTTGAGTTTGTGCAGGCTAGCATGTGTGATCAAGCCTGGTCTTATGAAGGTGTATGCAACGGCTTATGTTACTCGGGTGAAGTATGGAATCCATACATTGCAGAGTTGAATGTAAAAGGCTGTGTATAGGTTTCACTTGAGACTACAATGAAGTATAATGTACCATAACAGCGATGTGACTCAGTGTGTCACTGATGTCACAGGCTGTTCTACATTCACATAAAGCCTCACCAGGTTTGCGTTCATGGGACGTGGATATGCAGAATGCAAAGGAGATGTGTTGTAAGCGGTTGTCAGGCTCTGGAATGAGGAAGAGCTTGCTATGACTCTTGGCAGTAACACTAAATCTTTTACCTGCTCTTATCACTAAACCTGTCAGTAACGCTATTTTATGCTCCTGTTATGTCTCCTCTGTCACTCACTTGATCCTCCATGTTCAAAGTTGTCACTCAAAGAGTCATGTGCTCTAGACTTGTTAGCACTGCCCCTTAGGGTGGTAATCGCCACAAAGCAGTAGAGACTGATATTCATTTGCTTTTTATTTGTCTTATCTTGTACTTCGTTTTCAACAGAGTTTAAAAACAAAGACAGTATTTGATCATTCTGGAAGAACAAAATGTCTTGTAGCTACATTTTAAACGGTATAAAAGCCAGTAACTAAGCATATGCTGATGCTTTCATACTGACCCAATTCTTGTTTCTTGTCCACAGCGGTGGAGACACAGAGCACCAGCTCAGAGGAGATGGTCCCCAGCTCCCCATCTCCACCTCCTCCACCTCGTGTCTACAAGCCCTGTTTTGTGTGCCAGGATAAGTCCTCAGGGTATCACTATGGGGTCAGCTCCTGTGAGGGCTGCAAGGTGAGGAAAAAAACAATAGTGATACACACTACACACTTCTAACATTTCTGAATTTTCAAATCATATCATTTATCTTTTCAAATAACTGCATAACATTAATGGACATTTTTGTTTTGTCTGCTTATTTTTTCATATTTTAGGGTTTTTTCCGTCGCAGTATCCAGAAGAACATGGTATACACCTGCCACAGAGACAAGAACTGTCAGATAAACAAAGTCACACGTAACCGCTGCCAGTACTGCCGCCTGCAAAAATGTTTTGAAGTTGGCATGTCCAAGGAAGGTGAGCGCTGAATAACTGGAAAAAAACAACTTGTATAAAGTAGATTGTTATAGACAGACAGGAGGGCATTCAGAGTAGCTTTTCTTCTTCATGTTCTGACTGTGTTGCCATTTGAATGAATCTATTAGTGTGCCACACCCTGAGAAACTATGCAATAGAGACAGAGGTACTGCAAGAGATGAGTCTACACATGGGATGGTATTCAGGGCGAGGCAAGGCCCTGTACCAGTCATATGACTAGTGACTAAATCATTATGACATCCTGTTTCATCACTAAAATGATTCCCTTATGTAGCTCAAACACTAGTTTTATTCATAAAGGACAAGACAGTTTATTATAATATTATGATGGCTGCCTTCCACACTTGTGATGTAGGGGCTAAAATGGCATTTGCTTGTCCCTCATAGTCCATAGATGATGTATGTGGGTGTAATGCTTGTGTGGGATGTGTGTTAAAACCGGGATCACATTGTGCCTCTGCTATTACTGGATATCCTGAGAGGAAGGAAAGTATGGGAGGAGGGGGCTTGGAGGAACAGAGTGTAGTTGTGAAGTTTTTATTTCTAAATGTTTCTAAATTTTGTTGTCTTTACGTAGCGGTGCGTAATGACCGAAACAAGAAGAAGAAAGAAGTGAAGGAGGAGGTGGTGCTTCCAGAGAGTTATGAACTCAGTGGTGAACTAGAAGAGCTGGTCAACAAAGTGAGCAAGGCTCACCAAGAAACCTTCCCTTCACTCTGCCAACTCGGCAAATACACCACGGTAAGTTATACAGTGTATACTGTGTGAGCTGTTTAGTGTAACTATAGCAGAGCTGTAAATTTACCATAGCGTTCCCAACATAATGGTGGCTTAACTAATTCAGTTCCCCATTAGACCATCTGTGTGGCCTCGGGATGATTGATGCAACATGTAAATGGATTTGTCCTTGACTGATGTAAAATGTAAATGTCCTGTGTGCTCAATGTTCCCTTCACCTCTACTACCGAGCTGATGTGAGCCTCTTTGTCTGCAGAACTCAAGCTCAGACCACAGAGTCCAGCTCGACTTGGGACTATGGGACAAGTTTAGTGAGCTCTCCACTAAATGCATCATCAAGATTGTGGAGTTTGCCAAGAGATTGCCTGGTTTCACCACCCTCACTATCGCAGACCAGATTACTCTGCTCAAGGCCGCCTGCTTGGATATTCTGGTACAAACCCATTCTTCGTCTCACAGTTCTTTACCCAGGGAATGGGTAAATGTGTTGACAAGAAATGCAAACTTCAGAAATACTGCCATCTAGTGGAGATACTTGAGTTGTAGTATTGCTTAACACTGCAGGGTGTGAAATATAATAATCAGATAATAATACAGTAAAAATATATCTGATATATTTTTTGCTAGCTTTGATGTTTTGTATTATGTTTTGCATTATTGAATGTCCCATATTGTTGCTTTCAGATGCTGAGAATCTGCACACGTTACACTCCAGAACAGGACACTATGACCTTCTCTGATGGTCTGACTCTAAACAGAACTCAAATGCACAACGCTGGTTTCGGACCCCTCACAGACCTAGTATTTGCCTTTGCTGGTCAGCTTCTGCCACTGGAGATGGACGACACCGAAACTGGCCTCCTTAGTGCCATCTGCCTCATTTGTGGAGGTACTGCAACATCAAAAACATTTAGAAGTCAAAAAGGATTTAACAATAATATAGTTAGGCTGTTTTCAGTCAAATATTTTGCCTAGATGTCTGTATTTTCTGCTTCTTTGCTTAGATCGTATGGACCTGGAAGAGCCTGAGAAAGTGGACAAGCTTCAGGAGCCTTTGCTGGAAGCACTGAAGATCTATGCCCGACGAAGACGTCCCAACAAGCCTCACATGTTCCCCCGTATGCTCATGAAGGTCACTGACCTTCGGGGAATCAGCACCAGAGGTCAGTATTACGTGATTCTTAATTACTGTTATCTCCAACATTATTCTTACTAAAGACACACTTAGAATTTGAATAGAATAAAATAGAACAACATATTATATTATTATTATTATTATTATTATTATTCAAATCCTATTGTTTTCCCATACACTTCGCT
Source organism: Eucyclogobius newberryi (assembly GCF_026437365.1). Classification (NCBI taxonomy): domain Eukaryota; kingdom Metazoa; phylum Chordata; class Actinopteri; order Gobiiformes; family Gobiidae; genus Eucyclogobius; species Eucyclogobius newberryi. Next base: position 30,413,493 of record NW_027315801.1, on the reverse strand, counting down.
TTCCTTCAAAATGGTCTAGAGGGCATTCTGATCAGCTATAAATTGAATAAAGACCATATACATTTGGACAGGTTAATCCAAATGCTGAGAAAACAGACCAGAAGTGGTACGTCAATACCATGAATAAATTTTGATCCAAATTTCTGTGAGTGAGTTAGAAAGGAGTATTCATATTTTCATCATGGACAATTTTCATACAAAAAAAGGTTTACTGTTGTTTCATCATTGTGTATATTTTGAAGCATTTTTCTTCTTTTTGGTCAGCATCTGTCACACTCACTCACCACAGACACAACCAACAACACAACCAAAACAACCAGAAGAAACTATTTCAAGATTCATATATATAATATATTCATAGGATTAATGTCTAGTTTTATTCTGAATCCCAACAACCATTTCTGAATTGAACCCCAGAACGTTGACACACAAGGACAAGTGTATCGTATCGTATTGTAATTGTATGTATACATTGTATCTTCATGGTTTTTGTAGCATTGTTAAATAACAAAGCTTGTGTTCCGATTCTGACCTATCTATTATATAAAAGTTCAAACATGATGGAACAGTTGACACTTAAAACGTGTGTTGAAAGATAAGCTAATGAAGAAATGTCCCTCTATTTATTCTGTGTTCAGGTGCAGAAAGAGCGATCACTCTGAAGATGGAAATCCCAGGGCCCATGCCTCCATTAATCAGGGAAATGCTGGAGAATCCAGAGGCCTTTGAGGACCAAACAGACAACGACAGTCCCCCTCCTCCCCCTCCACCACCTCCCCCGCCTCCAGCTTTGGTTCTCAAACAGGAAGCTGAGGATGAGGATGACAGCTGGGCCACGGAGAATGGCAGTGAGCCATCTCCAGAAGAAGAAGAAGAAGAGGATGATGATGATGTGGGGGATGATGAGCGGGACAGGTGTTCGGACAGTGATGGCGAATCCTGGGGCCCTTTGGAGCCTTTAGATGGGTCGAGGAAAGGCCTTGGTGGAAGGGCACAGTAAACCTTTTCTTTAATTTTTAATTTTTTTTTTACAAACATACATGTTGTTGTAAAGATTTACAAACTCACTGTGCTCAGAGAAAATAATCAATCACACTTTCACCTCAACGATGCTGGCCTTTCCTTCCCCTTTCTCTTTGCACACCAGTGTCCCCCGCAGCAGGGCATAACAGAGCCTTATGTGTACAGACACTCCAAACTCAGGCCACATGGTCCATGACAAGTGAACTACAAGAAAACTGTAAATGAGAATAGACCGATAACTCATGGGAAGTGAACACAACATAATGCAGATAACCTCTCTGAGAAAACTAATTTCCTTTTCTCAATGTTGTTGTTCTTTATGTCGGTAAGGAAATGGCCAAACAATATACCAGCAAGTGACGCTGATGGATGACAACAAAGCACATTTGTCTAAAGAAAACAAGAGTACAGGGCAAAACCAAACTGAGTATGCTAATCTATGTTATTATTATTGTGGTTATTGCATTTGATTATTGTTTTCTATTTTTTCTTTTTCATTCTATGAATAAGTTCTTGCATATCTACGTATATAACATTGTATTTGCTTGTTTTTGTTTGTTATTCTGGTTTTATGTATCAACCCTCTGGACTTTCATAAGCTTTCCTGAGAAGATATTCAGAGGGAAAGAAGGGTAATCAAAACTGGTTGGGTCTTCCTTATTAGGCTGCATGCTTAGCAGGGGTTTATATGGGCACTTTTGCTCTCTTTGGATGTCATGATAATCAGCATAGAGGACTGTTGTTACAGTAACACAATTCATTTGATCAGGGAATTAACATCATACAGTTTCAGCCAGCTTTTGTGATCACTATGGAAAACAATTGTGCCAAAGTAAAGAAAGTCATCTTTGGAGAAGCTTTCACTTCCCCTTCCACAACACTCATATACACTATCCTTAGCTGTTACAAGTGTGCCAATATGACATTAAATTCTACTACAGAATCTTACACTTGAACATATATGTAGCACTTTTGTGATATTCAAGGAAGGCACACACTGTCCCAAGAGTTCAAGCAATGTTTATGTCCATCTATACAATCAAACTTTGAGCACTCCCTGATGATGTCACAAGGCAAAACGCACACATGTACAGTCATTTAAATCCTCCTTGTCTTATGCAACGCTCCAAGACATATGCAAGAAGTGAAAACCAGGAATCTTCTTGAATGACAATATGGAATCTGACTCAGGGCTTTTCATTAGGACCAAACCCTAGCAGTTTGCATGCTAGAAACTGGCAATATTTATACGTGTATTAAGTTTAATCAACTCAGTTACCCTTTTTTTATGTATAGAACAAGGTGACAGAAAAAATGTTAATAAGAGGTCAACATCATCACCAATGCTGCCCAGCTTCCACGTGCTTGGCACTGGCATTCCTGCAGCAAACTGCCTTCTCATCTAAAAAGCCATTATATCTTTATGTATTTCTTGTGAATATCCCCACTTCTCAGAAAAAAGCAGCTCTATGTGGAGGGTTTTATATGTTCTCATGTATCAATTTCTTTATTGCCAAAATGTCTGGCTGGGAAAGCACAGATGATATACAGAGGCTTTTTCTGCCTCCCTTTGAAGCAATACAGACATTTGTTTCTGTAGCAATGAGAGTTCCCATCTCACGAAATAGGCAGGTCTCATCATTGTTGAGTGTGTGTAAAGTATGTGTGAATGCTGTTACGTTTTAGCCATGGAGTGAATGCGCTTGGTCGGTGCTCTCACACATGAACTGTGTGATCTCCTCATTGCTTTTTCATTGTTATTGTATGTTTTTTTTTTGTTAGTTCTTGCGACATGGCCAAGGTGTTGTTAACTCTCTGTTAATGTCATACAAAGAAAAGCCATATAAACAGGCACAATAAACTTTTGAGATATTATTCAACGTGTCTGTCTTTACTTTACGCACGTATTGTTGTGTTGAAAAGTACTGTTCACAACACTGGCAGTATATGTAATAGTACTAGTTACTGCAACTCAACTCAATTACTTATTAAAAAGTTTGCTAAAAATAAATCTTAAGTTAAAATGCAAATTATTGTTAATGATATTATGTTTCTTCCCAACAAAATACTACCAGCAACAAACATTACAAACGGTAAGTTATTTTCTACAGTGGTGGAAATCACGATCAATAATTATACATACAATTTAGTGCACATACTACTAAACTATTACAACGTTGTTAGGAGAGATATTACAGTGATTTCAACTCTTCTTGCAATACCTAGACACAGCAGTAGAGGACGCACTTGCACTACGAGCCGCCGTGGTTGGTTAGGTCACGGGAAAAGGGTGCATAGGGTCATAAATCACGACCCCTGCAGAACAAGGGCATCAGATAAAGACTCTGCACCCAACATGCTCCCTTACAATTTGATGGATTCAGGTAGATTTTTTAGCAAAAAACCTGTAGGCCTATTCAGAATTCAGTATTTTTAATTTTTTTTGCATTGCTGGTAGTTTTGTCTACTTTTCCAAACACCTACCATTGAAAAGTTGGAAATAATACACTGTATGAAGAAAATATGACTACTTGCCTGTACGTTTAAGTCAATTATGTCCTTCGCATCAACGTCAATCATTGTCAATGTTGGAGAAAGGTTAAATCTACGTCGACACCGTATAAAAGCCATTACATTGTTTACTGTAAATGAACGAGCATCCTCGTCTAGACACGCTCAAGTCATTCATCAATACAGAGATTGTATCTTCTTGATGTTTGATTAGGCCTATAGCTTAAGAGACAAGTGCACCGCTGTTAGGAGCATCACCTTGGGTTTTTGAATAGGGCCACAGAAAGAACCAGAATCTGAGCAGAGTGATAAACTTAGAAGAGATTCTATCAATTATTTGATTGCTTTAATTAACTAGCATTAAGCACAGATCAATAACACCTGACAGGAATTAAAATAAGGGCCATACATTATACACTATTTTACAAGGAACAATAAAATGGGCACATATACTGCAAGGATGGTGTTGCCATGGGAACCACAGGGAGGGACTGGGTGTGTTGAAGACAGTTTCATATTATGGGTTAGTCTCATCCATTTCAAATACTGACATGTCAAGACATAACTACACGAAAGGATGTAAGTCCCATTGAATTAAACAAATGGCAATACAAAATTGGAAAAAAAGTGAATTTAATAATGAAGAAGTGAAAAAAGATGCTCTGTGAAGGAAACCGTACACTAATTGCTGGGGCCAACTAGCACAAAAATAGCAAAGTCAAGGATAAATAGAAAAGAAAATAGCTATTGTTATTTGAATGCTCTGTATCAATAAAATCTGCACTATAGACAAACACTTTGATTATGAGGGAACTGCATTGGTTTCAAGGCAGCAATTAGCATTTGGCTAAAGGTAATGTGTTTGTAAAATGTTATATCTGAATAAATAAGATGACATGAGTGTCTGTTTGCTACAAATGCAGTGGCTCTTTGGAGAGTAGAGGATCAGTCAAGAGAGGCAAGCAGAGGTGACAAGAAGGTTAAGGGTGTTTTCAAGCTCGGAGCATAAATTGAATGTCTTCCCTTGTGCCAGCAGCTAGTCTTAAACAAAAGGCTACAGATGAAATGGTAAAGGTGCCTAACTAGAATGGAAACGTGGCGTGTGCCATGGGGAATCAGAATGAAAATAAACAGGTAACGCACGGAGAAAGGGACGTGTGGATGGAAGGCGCTGATGTCATAAAAATCTGAGATGTATTCTGGCCTCTGGGTCTTCATATCTTTTACATTTCTAATTAAAAGAGATAAAGAGTGAGGGAGTCATCAATCCCACAGTGATTTACCAGTTAAGGTTTTAGAGGGGGTTGTAAACTAGGCAGCCTGGCATCATTGATTTTATAATTAGCTATAGTCAACCCCAGACTTAAGATGGAGTATGAGAAAGGAGACTGCAGATTGAGGAAAAAAAAGACAGAATTAGAGGAGCGGTGAGGTACAAATATGATGCTGCTGGTCGTAAAGTCTGCTCTAGGGGCAAGAAAATAGTAAAAGTGAAGACGAAAATGTTTGAAATGTATAAGAGATGGTGGTGAGCCAAGAGGCAAAAGGCTGTAAATGCGGGTGAAGAAATGCCAAATGTTAATTACAAGTGAAATGTCAAGGAGCAAAATGTTACTATGAACTTTGGCCAGAGAAGACACGGACACAATTGGGATACATAAACCCTTTTATTATTCAGAGCCCTGGCCACACCCAGTTATAAGAAAATACAAGTAACCTTAACACACAGAAGCTCAAAATAAACCATAACCGCCAGTGCTTTATTGCAGCTGGCACGGGGCCCTCAGAGGCACCACAAAAATAACAACTTCCTCGGGATGTAAACCAACAGTAAACACTAACAAATGAGACATATCAAGCGGTTAATTCACATGGAGACATTAACGTTTACATAAATGGATATTGAATGTAAAATGACCACGCCGAAATTATTCATGATAAAAAAAGCACTCGGAAAAGAAAACGTGCATCTTTAATAATGATGTAAAACAAAAGTAAAACTAGTAATAGTTTTGATAATATGTGAAAACAAATGAAACAAACAGACACCACACCTTAGGAATAATATTGTAAAGAGCTATAAAATCAAAGATATTAACTAGGCCATTTTTTAGAAAAATACAAAACTCATGACCATTTTATTGCAGAATAACTCACTTCATAGGCTTTATATGAATAGAATAAAGGTGGACAACATTGTAGTGGAAATTGATAAAATATATGTAACTACAATTGTAGTTTTTAGGCACAACTTTAGAAATATTTAATTAAATATTGATTTCTGTATTATATTATTGTAATAAACAAACATAATAAGTATTTCATTATTCAAACGTTAAAGTGTGTAAAAGTATTATCATCGAGACAGCTGTGAATGTAATCTCTATCCATTAAACCTTTGATACTGTTACATTTGTAATAATCATAATCATTTTATAGTGATCCATCTATTTTTCCCTTTTCTAGCCAAGCTCTCCTGGATTAGTTTCTTTCCTTTTCTTGCAACTGCAGCTAGACTTTAGGGAATGACTTTGTGATTTGCATGAAAAGCAGTTGTAGAATGTTAACGCTGAAACGCTATGATTTCATCAGAAGCAGAACCCTGCACAAAACATCATAATTACACAGACTCCTGATCACAAACATCATAAAGACGACATAACATTCATCGTAAAGCTTTTGACTTAGCAATGATTCAACAGAAATAATTTGCTACAACAGTGAATCCTTCACTAAAACCTCCAGTTTAAAACTGTGCGCATCAGAAATATGGTGTTGACTTGCCATTAAGAGCATCATGTCAGTTTAACTATGAACAACAGAGGCAATCGCAGTGAAGCAGTGAATAAAATGCATAATCATATTCCCTCTGTGCTGAGCTGAGCCGTGTACTCCATGTGCTGGTTATAGGCAATCATCCAAAAAGTTCTTTGCTGTCCCTTTCATCCGAATCGTAACCACTGGTTACCAAAGAGCAGTGTCAGCCAGATCACTAGAGACAGACACAATGTGTAGTAGTTTAAAACAAAAATAAATAGACTGTAAGTGTAGATGAGACTGAGAGTGTAGATGAGACTGAAAGTGTAGATGAGACTGTAAGTGTAGATGAGACTGAGAGTGTAGATGAGACTGTAAGTGTAGATGAGACTGAGAGTGTAGATGAGACTGTAAGTGTAGATGAGACTGAGAGTGTAGATGAGACTGAGAGTGTAGATGAGACTGAGAGTGTAGATGAGACTGTAAGTGTAGATGAGACTGAGAGTGTAGATGAGACTGAGAGTGTAGATGAGACTGAGAGTGTAGATGAGACTGTAAGTGTAGATGAGACTGAGAGTGTAGATGAGACTGAGAGTGTAGATGAGACTGAGAGTGTAGATGAGACTGTAAGTGTAGATGAGACTGAGAGTGTAGATGAGACTGAGAGTGTAGATGAGACTGTAAGTGTAGATGAGACTGAGAGTGTAGATGAGACTGTAAGTGTAGATGAGACTGAGAGTGTAGATGAGACTGAGAGTGTAGATGAGACTGAGAGTGTAGATGAGACTGAGAGTGTAGATGAGACTGAGAGTGTAGATGAGACTGAGAGTGTAGATGAGACTGAGAGTGTAGATGAGACTGTAAGTGTAGATGAGACTGAGAGTGTAGATGAGACTGAGAATGTAGATGAGACTGAGAGTGTAGATGAGACTGAGAGTGTAGATGAGACTGAGAGTGTAGATGAGACTGTAAGTGTAGATGAGACTGAGAGTGTAGATGAGACTGTAAGTGTAGATGAGACTGAGAGTGTAGATGAGACTGAGAGTGTAGATGAGACTGAGAGTGTAGATGAGACTGAGAGTGTAGATGAGACTGAGAGTGTAGATGAGACTGAGAGTGTAGATGAGACTGAGAGTGTAGATGAGACTGAGAGTGTAGATGAGACTGTAAGTGTAGATGAGACTGAGAGTGTAGATGAGACTGAGAGTGTAGATGAGACTGAGAGTGTAGATGAGACTGAGAGTGTAGATGAGACTGAGAGTGTAGATGAGACTGAGAGTGTAGATGAGACTGAGAGTGTAGATGAGACTGTAAGTGTAGATGAGACTGAGAGTGTAGATGAGACTGAAAGTGTAGATGAGACTGAGAGTGTAGATGAGACTGTAAGTGTAGATGAGACTGAGAGTGTAGATGAGACTGAGAGTGTAGATGAGACTGAGAGTGTAGATGAGACTGTAAGTGTAGATGAGACTGAGAGTGTAGATGAGACTGTAAGTGTAGATGAGACTGAGAGTGTAGATGAGACTGAGAGTGTAGATGAGACTGAGAGTGTAGATGAGACTGAGAGTGTAGATGAGACTGAGAGTGTAGATGAGACTGAGAGTGTAGATGAGACTGAGAGTGTAGATGAGACTGTAAGTGTAGATGAGACTGAGAGTGTAGATGAGACTGTAAGTGTAGATGAGACTGAGAGTGTAGATGAGACTGAGAGTGTAGATGAGACTGAGAGTGTAGATGAGACTGAGAGTGTAGATGAGACTGAGAGTGTAGATGAGACTGAGAGTGTAGATGAGACTGTAAGTGTAGATGAGACTGAGAGTGTAGATGGGACTGTAAGTGTAGATGAGACTGAGAGTGTAGATGAGACTGTAAGTGTAGATGAGACTGAGAGTGTAGATGAGACTGAGAGTGTAGATGAGACTGAGAGTGTAGATGAGACTGAGAGTGTAGATGAGACTGAGAGTGTAGATGAGACTGTAAGTGTAGATGAGACTGAGAGTGTAGATGAGACTGAGAGTGTAGATGAGACTGAGAGTGTAGATGAGACTGAAAGTGTAGATGAGACTGAGAGTGTAGATGAGACTGTAAGTGTAGATGAGACTGAGAGTGTAGATGAGACTGAGAGTGTAGATGAGACTGAGAGTGTAGATGAGACTGTAAGTGTAGATGAGACTGAGAGTGTAGATGAGACTGAGAGTGTAGATGAGACTGAGAGTGTAGATGAGACTGAGAGTGTAGATGAGACTGAGAGTGTAGATGAGACTGTAAGTGTAGATGAGACTGAGAGTGTAGATGAGACTGAGAGTGTAGATGAGACTGAGAGTGTAGATGAGACTGAGAGTGTAGATGAGACTGAGAGTGTAGTGAGTGGGAGAGTGAAGGTTTTAATGAGGCTGAAAATTGGCCAGTGGCTTCACTACAACCCACAGTTAAATCATTGCTACAGCTGCTGTCAACGCATCTGTCCTCTTGTCCTCCCATTATGGTTCTCCCACTGTGGTTCTCCCACTATGGTTCTCCTGCTGTGGTTCTCCCACTATGGTTCTCCCGCTGTGGTTCTCTCGCTGTGGTTCTCCCGCTGTGGTTCTCCCGCTATGGTTCTCCCGCTGTGGTTCTCCTGCTGTGGTTCTCCCATCTCACTGTCTCCTTTAACTTCTTTTATGACCACACTTTCAATCATTCTGATAAATATAAAGCTTTGAAAGTCCTTTTTATGAATTAAACCATTATAACTTTAATTTGAAATGGCTTCTATCATATGGGGACTCGTTGTATTGTATTGTATTGTATTGTATTGTAAAGTGATGAGTGTGTGCTGTACCCGACAGGGTCTGTGTGCTCCAGGAGCAGAAGAGCCATTTCCTCTTCAGAACTTGGTCTTAGACACTGCAGTCCCTCCGTTTCCTCCTCCTGAACACAGCAACACACATGCAATATATGGAGCAGCTATTACTGACTAATAACTTTCAGTGCTAAGCTAATTGCTTCTTGGTGATAATGTCTGACTGTGTTTTACTGATAGGTATAAAGACATAACTCACTTTCATTATCATTCATGCAGTAATTGGACTATATCATAGATGAATAGTCTTACCGAATCTGAGCTGCGAGCGAGAGTGTCAGAGCTGCTTTGGTGGGGGGAGCAGAGAGGCGCTGGCTGGTTGATGACCACTGCACTCCTCTCAGTATCCCGTGGCGACTGTGGGGGGGTAACCAGGAGCAACGACTCCGGCTGGCTATGCTCACACAGCCTGTATCTGTGTCCAAGAGAGGCACTGACGGGCTGCAGAGCCTCAGGGCTCTCATCCTCCGAATCTGATCAAGAATGCATGATGCGGAGATGAACATAAATATCGTTTATAACTCATTTGTTGTGAGATATTCTGTGTATTATTTAGGACATTAACTTGACAGTCCTAATCCTGCGATTCATCTCCAGGAAATAGTTGCATCAGCGTAAATGAATCACACGCTCTAATTTGCCCAAACACGCACATAAGGCGTCGCTGACAGGAGAAGGTGTTCAAAAGCAGCGCTGATGTCATGATTAACTTTGCACATATATTCTTCTATTGGTCGGCTGATGTTTACACACTCAGAGCGAAGGAGAGCGGCACGAATCTGCTCCCATGTCGAGTCGAAAATAAAGGTTACTCGTCTAAAACAAGGAAAATGGGCCAAATATCTCACCAAACTACGATAAAACACTGAAAGACGTCAGGCCAGCCCTCGCTGCCTGTATCTGTCACCTAAAGAGCCAATTACACCTGCCAGTGGCGATGAAGGGCCTTGACCCCATAAACCCGCCGTTGTACGTGCACCTGAAACATGTGGCCACAGATTGAATGTGAGATACAAGGTCTACACAATTATATACCTTTGCTAAATTGATAAATAATACATAATACGGAGCTCATTGAGATTAGTTGTAACAAGGGATTAGAACAAAACTCATTTTTACCTTGCATTTCATTTAGTTTCTGTTTGTCTGAGTTTTATTCACAACCATTTCAGTCGTTTGGAACAATAGAGCCAGTGTGAGGGTGAAAGTGGACACTGTTCACACTAGCACGGTGCCGGACTCACCCACAGAGAGCAGGGAAGCGCTCCACTTGGCACCGGTCACTGTGGTCACTGCTCCCATCTTCTGCTCCAGCTGACAGATGTACTCCATCAACTCCTTAAGCAGAAAATACTGTTATTGTCCCGGCAACAGCAGCAGGACATTAGTCATGGTTCCAGCCAGCATTGCCCTCATAACCCGCACCGTGTTCATTGCTTTTTCTTTTGTGATACTATGAACATTAAAGTAGAAAAAGCTGTGGTTTGATTGAGCAGAAAAAAAGCCACGGTAAAAGGTCAAACTGAGCACCACAGTCTGCCCTGGATTTCACCGATTTGTACAACTGTAGAACTTCTTTACATTGTTAAGGCCACAAATTGCAATAAACAGAAGTTAAAGCTATTATGTTTCATCTTTGCTTAAATCCGCGTGATTCCATGATTTAGTATTTAGTCCTTTAGTGTAATTAAGTGGAGTTAACACATGATCACTGACGGTTTTCTCTGTTTGCAGTTGCTCTTTCTCTTTTTGCGTGATCCTTAGACTGGTCTTCAGCTCCTGCAGCTCTCGGCGAGTTTCATTCAGCTGGACCTGCAGAGAAGGTCAAAACCATAAATCAAAGACACAATAAGTAACACGTGACTCTGTGTTTTTACCCTGTTGCAGTCCTTTTCCCGTCCGAGCTCCACGTCCAGTTTTACTCTCTCCATTTTCTCCTCTTGCAGGGTTTCTTCCAACTTCTGAATTTCTACATGGAGTTTCTCAACGAGCTCATGATCTTTCTATTGTGACGGGGACATTAAATGTAACGTCAAATCATGTTTATGTATATGGAATGCTCATTAATGAAAGCAAAATTGTTGAATTCAAAAAGAAAATGTTTTTACTTCAAAATCCAAATGTTGTATTTATCGTTTCTGTGCTGGATCTAAGTGTTTAAAACAAAGCCATTTTTAAGTGTGATACCTCAATACAATGCTGTAGGCTTTGCTTCTCCTGGACCCAGTGGGCTCTTCCCTCTCTCAGGGTCAGACTGGACTCAGCCAGTTGCAGGGTGAGCTGTGCCGCCTGCAGACGGGCCTGGTGCACCTCTGCCTGGCCCAGGTCTCTCTGCGTTACCATGGCGCACAAGTCACTCTTCAGCCCCTCCGCCCTGCGCTCGCTCACACTCAGATGCTCCCGTAAGCTCCGCATCTCCTTCACTGCTGCCTCACTCTCCGCCTGGTTGTAAATGGAAACACAGAGCTGCTTACAATGGGTAATACTTGTATCATCCCAATAGATGTTATAACATTATGAATGTCTGACCTCTTTTCTGTGGGCACTGGTGAGCTTCTGGGTGAGGGTAGAGATGGTGTTTTGAAGCTGAAGAATACTGGTGTCTCTTTGGGCCAGTGAGTTTCTTAGACCTTGGAACTCTTTGGACAGACTTCGAAGCTCCGCCTCAGCCTGTTCCAGCTTGATCTAAAAGCAAGTGAATAAATGTTGAGACAAAAAGACAAATGTTTTGGCATTATCTATGGTGCATTGTTTACCTGAAGGTTTATTCTCTCATCCTCTTCTTCTCTCTTCTGAACTCCTGCTCTCCTTGCTCGTTCTTTCATCCTGTAAACACAAATGCAGTTAAAAAACACTAAAGTTAATACAAGCACCGACATATATATTTCTAACCTCTCAAGCTCAATGTCTCTTTCCATTGTCCTCTCTGTCATCATTCTGATGTCCTCCTCCAGCTCTCTGATTCGCTGCTCACCCAGATCTTTTGCATCCATTAAAGCGCATTTCTCTTGAAGCAGAGATTCTCCTAAGGCTGTCTCCTTCTGAACAAACAAACAAGTTTATTTAGTGAGGACTAGAACATTATCACTAAATATTAAGAAAAGGGTTTCATGGTTTGTTTCTTTTTTATTTAACCAGTAACGTCTGTCTTTCTCCTGCACCTGTCTGCGCAGTAAGATGTTTTGTGAAAGCGTTGTGTGACTGAACAAACAGTGAAGTAAATAGAACTGAACTAAATGACCACTGGAGCGCTCCATGGACTAAGAAAAGCAAAGGACTGACCGTTTGCATTTCCTTCATCTTCTCCATTTTGTCTTGTGCCTGCTCTAGCTCCGTCTGGAGTCTGGCCATGTCCATCTCATAGTTATTGCACCTCCTGTCCCAGCACTGCTTTGCCCTTTTATACTCCTCCTTTTCTCGCTCTCTCAACTTGTTTGTCGCTTCGTGGAGCTTCAGCAGCTCTGAACGCTCCTGCAAACACTCTTGCAGGTGACTCTGAAAAAGCAAAATCAATTCAGTGACTACTTTTTATAGAGGGTTGAATTAAAAAAAACATTCTCATTGGTAGATTTCTTTTCATAACTGTTCACATGCACTTTTGCCCACCTGCAGCAGCTCAGCCCTGGGCACCACCAGCAGCATGTCGTTTCCCTCGTCCTCTCCATGAGAATCTTCTTCCAGAGTCACTAGGTCTTCGATTGGTTTGGGGGCAGAGAAGGTGAACGAGGAGCTGCGGGAGCACACGTCACCCTTGGCGTCGATGTACACAAACTCATACTGCGTCGGGCTGGCACAGGGCAAGTACGAGGCTGGACAAGAAAAGAAACACAGGCAGAGACAAGGTTTAAGAACTAGAAAATCTGATCTAAAAACACCATTTATTTGAATTGTGTATTTCTTAGGCATGTTAACAGAAATATGTCACTTCCAATTTAATTACATAGGACACAAGATGTAGGTCTGCCAAAACAGTATTCTATAATCATAATAATATTGTAATATATATTGTGGCTTGAAAACAGAGGTTTGTAGATCATATTTAATGTATGCGTATGCTCATGACACAAATCTATTATTTTTATTCTTTGCATAAATCATAATTCCAAATAAAGTGATTGTCAGTCCATGAGTAACATTTGAGTATTTTTTTTTAAAAGAAGCCGGCCGCAGTGTCATGAGTTCAATTCCTAACTCTATTTACTGAATGTCCTCCCTTCTCTCTCCTCCCCCATTTCACACTACTTTACAATATTGTCCACTACTTTGTCAATAAAGCCTACAGGTGCAAAAAGTTATTGTATCATACTAGTCTTGTCAAAGATCCAAGTTGCATTTAGAGTTGTCTGTAAATGATTGTAAATGGCTTTTGGAAGATGTGTTTTTCTTTCTATATAAAACAATTCATTCATATTTAACAAAAGTCTATGACAAAGACATGTCAACGTGACGTGCAGTTTTATGTTCCCACTAATGAGTTTTGTGGCTCCACTAATGAGCTCATGTCCCATTGTATCGGTCACATCTAGAAGAATACCAGACACTTGCATTTAAAACATTACATTCAAGAGTTTGCCTGGTGTATCCATGGTAACGAGAATGACTCCCTGGCAAGAAGTCACACACACTAACTATGTTCTCAATCGGACTCAAAGTCAATTGTATTTCATGTAGTTTTTTATTGAAAACAGTATATTTGAGTGACATGAGGTCATATAAACGCAATTAACCCTGATCTACAATAACACCCTTACTACATGTTAAGAAAGAGCTTGGAGTTTGGTTTTGGTGCTTGATGTGAAGAGTGACAATAGGCTTATGTCTGATCAGTACGTCTCACACCTGCTGCACGTGTTTCTTTACTCAACCCCCACAACGGTCTTATCAGCTTTCAGTGGAAAAAGTACATGTAGAGTAAAGCTGACATGTAAATAGATAAAATGTGTATGGAAAAAAAAAAAATATATAGAAACCTTATTGTATATAAAGAAAATAAATGATATCGAAAGTATAAATGAGTTTTACCTTGGAATTGTACACAGCAGTTGAACTCTGTGCCTTCCTCAAAGTCACTTGGAGCGAGGGCCCATACGAATGTGTGATAGGCTTTTATCGACGACCACCCGACCTAAAGAAGTGCACATTGTTAAATAAATTTGATCAAAACACATTAACATCAAAGTTGTGGCGCTGTTACCGACCTCGAACAGCCCGATCCAGTCCGCACTGGCCCAGGCGTGCTGTGAGCTCACTGTGTAGTGACAGTCAACTCTGCTCTCAGGGAAATAACTGCAGCTTATGTTCCTGAACTCCACCGTCTTCTCCATTTCAATGCTGGAAAGTGGGGCAGCGTTCATGGAAGATACAGGAGCTTAAACGCTACCTATAAGTGAACAGAAGAGATGACACATTTGTATTAGTGCGACCTTGACAACACATGCCACCAAAGCTATTTAAAAGCCTGCCAAACCAGTGGTTGTCACGTGTACATAAGGTGTAGGGCCCCTGCATATGGCTCAAGTTGAGCTGACACATATACTTCACGTTTGTAGCACAAAAGCAAACAGTCACCCGACACCACGCTCTAGCTGACAACACACAAATAAAGAGTGATTTATTCAAATTCATAGCTCAACTCATTTGTTTTCAGTGTCTGTTTTTCACCCCACATTTTATTTATTTATTTATTGGCCATGTGTGACTTAAATTGACTTAATAACGCGTTGAACACTACTATAGACATAGAGCAAGTGCAAACAACTTTGAAACACAAGTGATATTACCTAATAGAGTTATTAACATCTCTCTTTAAGTATTGTACACACAGACATAGCAGCAGCGGTGGTAGCTCAGGAAATAGCACCTTTGTGGCACTACATTTGCTTAAAACGCCAATGGCGTGACAGTGAGGACTTCCAGAGCCTGCAATGTCAGAAAAAACACACCAACTGACATAAAAGCACAGCCTTGGATGCCTCTTCTGCAGCTCGTCACCACTAGTACAGCAGCACCAGGGCCTTTGCACGCAGCCTACAGCGCAGCCGCCTGTCCGGGACCGCACCGCCCGCACAACAAGGCCCAACGACAGCAGCGGTCCAAGGAGCAATCACAGCACTTATTATACACTTATTATAATAACATGCGACGCGCGTTTGGGCAGAGACACGCGCGTTTTGACGTTACGGACGCGCAGTTTCTCATAATAATAATAATCGCCGCCGACAGTGCTTTGCTCAAGAGTTAAAGGGACCTACAAAGTGCGCTCATTGTCCCGACAGCGCCTACGACCCCTCTTTACTCACCTTTTGTCCCTGACGCAGTGAATAAAGGATCAGACCCACGCGCGCGACATGTAACGTGCGTCTTTAAAGGGCACGATGAGTCCCCGGCGCGCGCACAAAGAGCCCGTCCCGCAAAAACAATAACAAACCGAGAAAACACGCGACGCAAATGCGCAGCGTGACAACCCACTCTGCCACCAAGGAACTCTGGGAAACCGAGTCCTGGGGTGTTTCGAGCGACGCCGCGGTGTTTGCGGTGTGGACTACATTTCCCAGTGTGGATGGAGCGTCCGCCGCGAGCTCCGTCCATAATAGAAATGTAGTCGTTCAGGTTTGGGGGTAACAAAGATGATAAAAGGATGTGGGCCGCGTGGGGGGTTTTCTGTGCGGGGCTGGTGGAGGTTTGTCCAGACATAAGGATTCAATGTGCGCGTCTCTCTCTGCGTCCTGAACACGTTTAGTCTCTGATTGTCCATAATCCTTGAACTTTATCCCAGTTTAAAGCCTTTGATCTATCCACGTGATACTTTGTTTGTGACTTTTAGTTGGCAATAGTTTGATAACGGTGTTTCCTCTTCCAGACCCTGCCACAGTAGCTCGATAAGCCTACACAGGGTTTCATTCTAAATCAAAATGAAACTTCGCAGAGCTCTAATAGTTAGTTTGCCTGTTTTAGTCTCGTGTTACTCGGTGTGTGACACGTGGTGGGCAGCAGGGGGCAGTATATTATCTTAAAAGACGTAAGTAATGGTCTTAAGGTTGTCCCTCAGCTGAGGACAAACATCGACTTTTGGAATTAAACCAAAAACAATTCCACTTTTTGTTGTGTTTTAAGCCTGTGTTCCACGAACTTAAAAGGCCCTGTGTGCTCGGCCCATAATGCAACAGGGGAAAGACTAAACTGTGTTGCCTAATGGAAACATCTGAGTTCAATTTAATATCCTCCAAAGTAGTCTACACAGCAGATGAGCCAAAACACTTAGATGCCTACTATTTTTGGAAGATTATGTTGCTTTTATTTTTAATCCTTTATTTGGTCCACATTTTTGCATTGCATTGTATCAGCCGGGCTCACACCTCTATGAGTTCTGTAAATCAATACATTTTATGCAGTATTTTGTTATCAAATCTGATCAAATATTGTCTGAAAAGGAAATTTGTGTCAAAATATAGTGTACTTGCATAAATTCACCTTCATCATTTCGGGTTTATAGCAAATTTATGCCCGAGGGAATATTTACAAATGTCACATTTTATTTAGGAGAATAACTGAACAAAACCAAACAAAATAAAACAAAATAGGCTACATGAAATTCAACAAATATAAAGTCAGTGAGCTTCCTTTCAGAGCAGAGGAACAGACATACACATTTTAATTTGACTAATATATGTTGTAAATAAATAAGACACAGAGGCTTTCCGATGTATATTTTGAAAACCCAGCTATATTTGTCTTTATAATACAAGCAGAAGACTTTCTCACTGCTGTGTGTTTGCTCCAGAGAGCTGTTTGCTGACAGTAGAAGCAGAGTATGTATTGTGTTGTGGTGCTATAGCACAGATTAACACACTGATCTCATAATCTGTTAATTTCTCCTAGATTCTGTGCAAATGTAATCCTCGTATTTTTTCCTCATTTCTTGCAGCCACACGGGAAATTCTACTCAAGTAAGAAAATTGTCTCGCTGCATAGTGCTACCGGTCGGTCTGACTACGGCCCACCACATCGCAGGTATGTGTCAATGGTCATTGCCATCAGCAGTTGCCAAGAAATCACTAACAGCAGTGACTTACTGTTTGTGTTTCAATACATAAATGTGACGTTTAATTTGTCTGTATTCAATCTTGTGTGTGTGTGTCTTCTAAACATAAGACTGTAACCTAGCTGCATGTGGTGAAGCTCCCACATCACGTCGTAGGAAGGGTGTAAAACAAAGAAAGCCGCAGTAGTGCCTAGAAGGAGGGTAGAGTACTGGAGGGATGGGGGACGGAGGTATTTAGTATGCACGGCCAAACTGCCCCATCTGCTTAGCGCAGCAGTCCCTGTCGTATAACTGTCTACAGGCCGTGGGCCACATAAAGAATGTCTCAGATTTGATGTAATTCCGCAAAATTAATGACAGCTTTACTCAGTATAGGCCGTGAGGGAATGATTAGTGTTTGATCGTCCATCTGATCAGATCCCTGGTTGGCTCCTGCAGAGATGCGCCTTTTGTATGTGCGCATTCGTAAATGGCAGCAAACACAGATACACCTTTCCAAAAACTGTTCCGAGCTCTCCTGCTCTCATTTACATTCCTGTTGGGGGGATTTCCATCGCTCTTCACGCAGCCA
Organism: Eucyclogobius newberryi; assembly: GCF_026437365.1. NCBI lineage: Eukaryota > Metazoa > Chordata > Actinopteri > Gobiiformes > Gobiidae > Eucyclogobius > Eucyclogobius newberryi. The sequence goes on along the minus strand of NW_027315801.1, from coordinate 30,395,748 downwards.
ACCGACATCCTGTTAACTTTGTGTTGTGGTACATGACATCAAAACGAACAGCCATGCGCCGGCTGCAGGTCCCAGTGGAGGTGTGATTGTGCACAGGGTCGTTTTTATTTCAGCCGCCGCAGTATTTCAAATGAAAGTGGGACAAGCAACATTCAATTTAGAGAACTCAGAGGTTACACTATGACCTTTTACAAGCTAATGCTTTACTGCCGCTGTGATTGGAATTTGGTATTAGTTTTTAAAGAGATGGGAATTGGATTGAAAATTTAAGTGCAGAAATTGATCTCGAGGATGGATAGTTGAGCTTGAAGTCGAATTCCCGTCTTCTTTTTAATTTAGACCACCTTAGTTGACCCCACCCCATGGGCTTTGGCTGGTGCGTTTACAAGCATTGGGGGCATCTTGTTTTTATAAGTGAGATTTGTGCCTCTCTGTGTGCTAGCAACATTAAAATTGAACCTGCTTTATCTCCGCAAAGTGCAATGGTTGACAGGCGGCTGTCATAAGAATCTTCTGTTTTTTTATGTACCGTAATGTGATGTGGTCAAATGCTCTGTGGACAATTAAAGTGAGCTGATATATAAACACTTGATTTAAGGCATGTGTTCGACATGGCTAAAACAAAGGAACTAAATGATTTGTTAATATGAATGCGAAGAGAAGTGATTTTCCTTTTGCTAAGTTGCAGTAGCAAAGTTACCATTCCATCTGACTGTTATTGCTTTGGACGGAGCATGGAAACCTCATTCAGCTATGGCTCGGGGAGGCTTCTGTTTCTGCCAACACAGATTGTGGGACAGATTGGTAATCCTTCACTAAGTATAGCTGTTTGTTGTGTTTTTTTTTTCATTTAAATTGTAGGACATTATAGGAAATCACTTTCAAAAACACCATTAAAGTAAAAAACAAAAAAGCAAACAGATTTGAAGTCAGCGCTGTTAGAGTTTAATTGAAGTTGAGCTCATTGTCCTGTCTGTGTTCTCCGTTCCTCTATTTCACCCATTTTCTTCCTTCCATAACATGTGTGTTTACTGTGTCCTTTAGAGCTGATATTTTCAGTTCTCCCGTAATGCTGCCGCCTTCTCCACCCCCACAGCCTTTTCTTTCTACTCCTCATTTTATATTTTTGGCTGAGCTGCAGACCTTCCTCAGTGCGGTGACCTTTCTGGCTTTAAATTAAGCCCCGCTGTGGCATGCCTCTTTTCGAAGACTGCGGTTACGAGCCATCGGAGAACTGCAAAAAAATAATGATTCTGATTAAATGGCCCCTTTTTAAAATGCTCTCACCAATTTCTTTTACATTTACCACCATCTATCCTTTCTGAGACCAATGCGCAAAATCCTGAAGAGAGCATTATGGAACGAAACATGTGAGTGCATCATGACAGTGACATGAGAGATTGAAATGTGCACTGCTCACACAAAACACTCAATAGCAAAGGAGCTTTCACTGCTCTGCTTCTGACATTCAAAACACAAATTCATTTTAGCTGTAGTTCTGCACGATGAGCTATACGCTTTGTCCCTTGTGCAGGCTTTATGATTCGTGTGACAATATCATCACTATGAATAATAATTGGTCTTGGTTCCAAGTCTAACTAGAACCTGTCGAATATCAGAGCAACATGACAACAATTCATTAGATAAACCGGTTCTCACTACTTAACAGATTGGCCCCATCTATCAGAGTGCACACTCATGCATGGCAGCCTTGAATTTTAATCTGCCCATCTATGGACTTCATCTAAAAGCAGGATTCTGGGGCTTCTTCATCTAGGTGTGCGTAGCCTTGGAAACCAATGAATTATGGGCTGGTCCAGTTAAAACATGTGTGGTATTACCCCATTCCAGGGTGTGTCCTCCTGTATGTCTATGAATCACTGATTTCATCAGTCTCTCTTGCTCTCTATGGCCCCTCCCCCACTACCATTGCACCTCAGTCCCTGGGGCCGTTTGTCTGGGATCTGCCAGGCTCATCAGTGGAGGAGAGGAGAAGGCTAACTGGGAGGCTGTCGTGGTTGTAAATCTGACCAGAGGGAGTGAATCCTGCAATGGACACACTTCACACTGCCAGTTACAAGACCCTCCAACATGCAGAGGCAAACATTCCTCTATGAATAGCACTGCGGCTCAGGTGTTCACCTCAAACACCTTTACAATAATTAGCCAAACTTGTCCGAACTTGAGAGCTGCAACAACAATTTATAAAATCGTAACCATTCCTTCACACAAAAAACTCACACAAAAACATATATTTATTTAACTATGAACAATTCCTATTCAAGTGCAGGGAGAAGCTACCGGGATATTCTGTATTGTACAGCACCGCAGTGAGGTGGGACTTTGCCTCATACATTTATCTGCATGTGATACTATTGCATACACATAGGCACACACCCTCCCTCTCCTTATTTGAGAAATAAGCATTTTTACAGAGTTTGAGCTGTAAAAGGAGAGGAGCAGATAGCCCATAAATCTAGCCATAAAAAACGTTAAGTTGTCAGAGGTGCCATCAGCTATCAATCGTGTGCGGCAAGCTGATGAAGGGGAAATAGGTGATAAAAAACAGCATTTTAGGGAAATTATGTCCAGTCTTCCATTTGCGAAGTGGTGCAGTCGCATCACGACAGAATCTTAATCACTGGCTGGTGTGGCCAGGGAGTGCTGCTTGGTGTGACGGTGAGGAGGACCTCAGCCTGGTGGGAGGGTGAGGTATGGGGGAGACCAGAGCGGCTGGGGGAGTGGGATCAGTGTTGTAGAAAATTATACAACTGGCATAAATCACTCCTACACTACCATTTTTCTCTTTCCTTTAATTTCTTACTTCCCCTTCCTCCCTCAGCTGCCGACCATCTTTGCCCACGACTCTCCTTCATGGCTGTGCATCCACTGCCACTGCCACTGGATCTGAGCCCTGTCTTTAGCTTCCTCCCCCTTAGCTCTCCCATCGTCCATCTAAACTTCATTTCACTGTGGTTTGTTTACATGCTTTATTGATCCCCTCTTTGTTGCTTTCCAGGGATTTATGCCCTTTCCATGGGTTTGTATTAGTGCACCTTGAGATTGACTTTCTCCACTGAGATGGGCCAGATATTGTCTCTTTGAAATGGAGGGAATTGCCGTCTCGGCTACTGCTTATTTCACAATTATTTCAGACAGGAACTTGACAGCATTCATCTGTACCCGAGTATATATAATATTTATTTAACAACTAAGTAAAGGCTTACTTGTGAATCTGAACATTTATTTTTGTCAATGCTATATAATGCTTGAATTTATTAGCTATTAGCTAAAATTTCCTCCCGTTAATCTTAGGTAATTTGTTAATCACCTTGAATTTCCAAATTCCAGCCCTGAGATTCATTGATGTCATTTTAAAAGAAGGTCTTATTCTCTCACCTTTAGGCTTATTTATCACTAATGTTTTTGGTGTTTTCTAAGTAGAAATACTGCTTGTTTGGAAACAGTATTATCTGCTGCTGTTATTCAAACCAGTAGTGTATGTTGTATCGTTTCCATTTGTGAGGACAAAATTCCATAATTTACTGATCATCATTCATTGATGATGATGATGATGATGATGAACAAAACAGTGCTGTTACGTAAAGACATAGGAAACCTCTGGCAATGGCCTCGCCTTGTGCCAGAGCCTATACTGCCACCATCAGTTGAACTGAGGGATTGTAATGCAGTATCCCCAAAGCTGCAGGATTTGTGGCTGCACTGCGGTTCAGTCACAGAAGTTTGTGATGGATGTTGAAGGAATCAGTCATATATTAAAATGTGTCTTTAAAAGTACACACACAAACATTATGAAACAAGTGAACAAGTCTTCATTCTCTACTGGTCATTCTCTCTCAGAACAGACATACTTCCAGGAATCACTTATCTTCTCCTGTTCATCATTGTAATTTATGTTCTAAATGTTTAAACACGTTTAGTTTCTTATTCTATTTATTATTATTGTGTGACACATTTCCTTCTCATTTATAAATTAAACTGCCTGACTTGTATTTACTTCTTTGTAAAATCTCGTTGTGTTAGTGAAAGTCTACCTTCTCAACATTTATGGATTCTCTTCACAATATTCTGCAAATGAGCTGGTGTCAAAGACAAAGGAGCATTTTGTGTAGAATTCTGTTGCAGGGAGTGGTTTATGAGTGTAGTAACAGTTGCCACTGCCAGGGGGCAGTTGAGCACATACATCCAGCCACCTTGTCCTGACACTCCTTTCCTTTCATTTTAAAGAAAGCTGCATTAATATAAAACACGTTTATGAATTTGATGAAGATTCAAGGAATAAATTGGTGAATCACTGTTAAAAAATAACAGTGATTTATTTAAATTAAATGGTCAAAAGTAACAAAGTGCAAATTCAAGTGTGAGCTCTTGTTTATAACTCATGGGTTGATCATTTCCAAGGCAAATTTTTAACAAATTCCAAATGTCCAAACATGTGCAGTTCTTCCATAGCGTCTTTTTATTTTGCGTGGTGGCTTATGCATAGAATGGAATGTTCAATTATTGTAGTTCTTCTTAAAAATAGTGCAGTCGTAAAAACATTTCAGTTCAAATGTGTTACTGTTTTAGATGTTTTGTATTTACTATACATTTTTATTTGAATAAAATTTGTGTTGGTTTGATTTTGGTCTTGGTGCGGTTAAAACCCTCTGCTTTTGTAGTGTTGTCTGTTGTCGTGCTGTTAGGGTGATTAAATCCTGCTGTAATCAGGTTAAAACTTGTTCTTTAAGTCCAATGTCACTTCTGTTTCCCCAGCCCTCCATAGAAGAAAAGTCATAAAGCTCTTTTTCAAGCAACGGTGTTAAAAAGAACACCTGTAACTCGACACACAGCCCTCTCTAGACAAATACCAGGGGACACTTTATGACTCATGGGAATGGGAGCACACAGCTAAAGAGATAGTTTGTGTACAAGCCCATTCTTCAGTTAAGCATTCTCCAGGTTTCACAAAAATCACACCTTTAGGCATCTGAAAGGAGACCATTTTGGTTTGACCATGTTTGCTTAGTTCAAAGTTTGTGCGGCTGTGCATGGGGGTGGGTCAGTTTGCCAGAGCTCTGAGTACTTCTGTTAATGTTTTAGTCATTCTGGAGCTACTAGGCTTAGAGACAGATTCCATCAAAAACATTTGAGCACCCGCAGGTCTTCAGGAAGATTTATAGTGTATTTGGACATCTGCAAAGAGCTTTTGCGCCTTGACATTCTCGCTCTCTGTTTGTGTATTTCCCTTTGTGCAATAAACCCTTGGGAATGTTATGTCACACTGAGTCACCTTGAAGGTATCCAGTAGCTACTTCTTGTCTAGTTCTTTTCTGATCTAACTTCATCTCTTTGTTACCTTCAAACTTTAACACATCCTTTTCTGAGGCCGTCCATTTTACTGTGGCCATCTTCTCCTGTGTCTCTGAGACCATCTCTCCAGCTGGACACATCAATCCATGTGACAGGTGCATGTCAGTCTGCTCCTTATTAGGTGTCATCCTAAAAATGAAATAGACTCTTAGAAAGACAAGCCAGTGTTCAGTCTCTAAACAGATCTTTATATATTCTTTATTTTCTTCAAAGATAAATGTAGGTTACTAATAAGCACTTATGAGAGCGTTATCTTCACAAGTTGTTTCATTGCTTGGTTGCCAAAGGCAGCCACCCTGAAGGAGTGAAGAGCGAGCCTTCATGGTCATCAATAATACGTCTGTGTGGCGTGGGTGGTTCAGGCTGTGTGGCATGTGCTTTAAAACTGATGGCCAGGGGCCCTGTCTCTGCGCCTCTCGGAATATGGTGTCATTAGCATCTGTGTCTCCATAACTAGCACTGCTGCTGAAGAGGCCCAAACATATCTGGTATGCAGTGTTTAGGAGGCACGCAGACAGGATAATTGCTGGGCAGAAACTGTCCAGTTTCAGACTTTCAAGTGCTCATTGCCTTTGAGCGTTTTACACCCCAAGTGGCTGAATAGCCCAAAGGAAGCAAGGCCTGCGTTGATTTATAGCTCAGCCTTTAGTCTTTTGTTTCTTTAGACCAAGGACAAGTTAATAAGCCTACAAAGTATTTTTTTGGTTCAGATTCTACTGGTATATTGACAGGAATATGCCTGAACAATTGACTTAATTTTGTATTTCAACACCACAATCATCTCAGTAGCACCAATTAGCATGTAACATTAATTTAATCAGATTGTAAATATATATTTTATAACTCTTTCCATTTTAAGGTTGTTGGATTTGTTCTTCATATGCAAAAGTTTTTTGAAAAAATTATTATTATGAAAAATATATATATTTTTGTAAAAAAAGAACCGTTTGCTCTCATTTTAACTTCCTTTGATCCTAATTTTCCATAAGTGCTTATTTTATTTCAAGTTAGAGGAATTTCATTGCAAGTAAGAGGGATTTAAATGTTGAATACTGGGACATAATAGTATACTAACATACTAAAATAACTTCTAAAACATTTTGTCAGTATTTGATTTGGATAACATTTCTTTTCTCTGCTCACATTTCAAGGTAAGATATCAACTATCAGTGCAATGTTCTGTGGCTGTTTCTGTGATAAAGTCTTACTATCTGATCATTCTATATTTTTAAAATGGTCCCACACTTTTGTTATTCAGATGGGCAAGGAACCACTGATACACCTGTGAACGTAAACACTGGAGGTGGCACAGGTTAAATGTCTTGCCCAAGGAAACAAGGGCAAAGACATTTGTTGTTTCTGGGGACATTGAAATCTGAGGCTCCATAGAACATATGTGCAAACAAAGCAATAAGACAATATGTTGTTGTCTTGAGCAAAGCAGATATATTTAAACACATAATAATGTAAGCGTTCATTATCAAGATGAGTGACTGTTTTGACCCAATATGGCATTGTTAACTGTAACATTGTTGGTTTAAATGTTCAAAATTCCCTTGACACAAAAAAAGGATCAGGGAGTTCATCTGAGCCTCCTGATTAATTCAAGCCAAAGCACGGAAGAAAGTGTGTGTGTGTGTGTGTGTGCGCGCGCGTGTTGTTACATGTGTTCCAACTTTATTTGTATAGCACATTTTACCAACACAAAGTCTCCAAAGAGCTAGACAGAGTACAAAACAAACACAAGCAAGATATCTTAAAAAAAATAAATAAAAAAAAATAATAATAATATATATATATATATATATATATATATATATATATATATATATATATACAAACCAAATAGAAACTATTTAAAAACAACATAAAATATATAAAATATTCAAAGACAGTCAGAGGACCACACAATTCTCATGCTGGGTTAAATGCCAGAGAATAAAAGTGCTAAGCACTTAAAGGCATCAACTGAAGGGGCCGTCTTTATGTGGGGAGAGCGTTCCAAAGTTTGGGGCCAGCTACCGAAAAGTTTGAGTCTCGTTTTTGGGACAAGAAGTTGGAACTGGCCCTCAGACCTCAGCGAGCGCACAGGAGTGTAGGGAACAATGAGGTCTAAAATTGGGAAGCCATTGCATTGAGGATAAAATGGGTGTAATATGTTCTCTACGACGTGTGCCAGTTAAAAAACTGGCAAGTTCTGCGGAATTCTGAACTAACTGTAAGCGTGACAGGTTAGCGTGGCTGATACCAGTGAACAGTACATTACAGTAGTCAAGACGTGTAGAGATAAAAGCACGGATCACCCGCTCCAGATCGCTAAAAGATAAAACCGATTTGAGTCTAGATAAAAGCCCGAGGAGGTTCTACTGAAATGGCATTCCGAGGAACTAAATTTGCATTGGATTGCAGCGGCTGAGGGATGGGGTGGTTAAACAGTGGGAAAAGAGAGAAGAGACATTCAGATTGGATAAGTGAGCAACCTGCGCAGACAGAGGGGAGCCAGGTGACACACCCTCCAGGGGAGCCAGGTGACCCAACCCTCCAGGGGAGCCAGGTGACACACCCTCCAGGGGAGCCAGGTGACACACCCTCCAGGGGTGACACACCAGGGGAGCCAGGTGACACAACCCACCAGGTGACACACCCTCCAGGGGAGCCAGGTGACACAACCCTCCAGGGGAGCCAGGTGACACAACCCTCCAGGGGAGCCAGGTGACACAACCCTCCAGGGGAGCCAGGTGACAACCCTCCAGGGGAGCCAGGTGACACAACCCTCCAGGGGAGGCAGGTGACACAACCCTCCAGGGGAGCCAGGTGACAACCCTCCAGGGGAGCCAGGTGACACACCCTCCAGGGGTGACACACCAGGGGAGCCAGGTGACACAACCCTCCAGGGGAGCCAGGTGACACAAGCCTCCAGGGGAGCCAGGTGACACACCCTCCAGGGGAGCCAGGTGACACAACCCTCCAGGGGAGCCAGGTGACACACCCTCCAGGGGAGCCAGGTGACACAACCCACCAGGTGACACACCCTCCAGGGGAACCAGGTGACACAACCCTCCAGGGGAGCCAGGTGACACACCCTCCAGGGGAGCCAGGTGACACAACCCACCAGGTGACACACCCTCCAGGGGAGCCAGGTGACACAACCCTCCAGGGGAGCCAGGTGACAAAACCCTCCAGGGGAGCCAGGTGACACAACCCACCAGGTGACACACCCTCCAGGGGAGCCAGGTGACACAACCCTCCAGGGGAGCCAGGTGACACAACCCTCCAGGGGAGCCAGGTGACACAACCCTCCAGGGGAGCCAGGTGACAACCCTCCAGGGGAGCCAGGTGACACAATCCTCCAGGGGAGCCAGGTGACAACCCTCCAGGGGAGCCAGGTGACACAACCCTCCAGGGGAGCCAGGTGACAACCCTCCAGGGGAGCCAGGTGACACACCCTCCAGGGGTGACACACCAGGGGAGCCAGGTGACACAACCCTCCAGGGGAGCCAGGTGACACAAGCCTCCAGGGGAGCCAGGTGACACACCCTCCAGGGGAGCCAGGTGACACAACCCTCCAGGGGAGCCAGGTGACGCACCCTCCAGGGGAGCCAGGTGACCCAACCCTCCAGGGGAGCCAGGTGACACAACCCTCCAGGGGAGCCAGGTGACACACCCTCCAGGGGAGCCAGGTGACCCAACCCTCCAGGGGAGCCAGGTGACAACCCTCCAGGGGAGCCAGGTGACACAATCCTCCAGGGGAGCCAGGTGACACAACCCTCCAGGGGAGCCAGGTGACAACCCTCCAGGGGAGCCAGGTGACACACCCTCCAGGGGAGGCAGGTGACACAAGCCTCCAGGGGAGCCAGGTGACACACCCTCCAGGGAAGCCAGGTGACACAACCCTCCAGGGGAGCCAGGTGACGCACCCTCCAGGGGAGCCAGGTGACCCAACCCTCCAGGGGAGCCAGGTGACACAACCCTCCAGGGGAGCCAGGTGACACAACCCTCCAGGGGAGCCAGGTGACACAACCCTCCAGGGGAGCCAGGTGACAACCCTCCAGGGGAGCCAGGTGACACAATCCTCCAGGGGAGCCAGGTGACAACCCTCCAGGGGAGCCAGGTGACACAACCCTCCAGGGGAGCCAGGTGACAACCCTCCAGGGGAGCCAGGTGACACACCCTCCAGGGGTGACACACCAGGGGAGCCAGGTGACACAACCCTCCAGGGGAGCCAGGTGACACAAGCCTCCAGGGGAGCCAGGTGACACACCCTCCAGGGGAGCCAGGTGACACAACCCTCCAGGGGAGCCAGGTGACGCACCCTCCAGGGGAGCCAGGTGACCCAACCCTCCAGGGGAGCCAGGTGACACAACCCTCCAGGGGAGCCAGGTGACACACCCTCCAGGGGAGCCAGGTGACCCAACCCTCCAGGGGAGCCAGGTGACCCAACCCTCCAGGGGAGCCAGGTGACACAATCCTCCAGGGGAGCCAGGTGACACAACCCTCCAGGGGAGCCAGGTGACAACCCTCCAGGGGAGCCAGGTGACACACCCTCCAGGGGAGGCAGGTGACACAAGCCTCCAGGGGAGCCAGGTGACACACCCTCCAGGGGAGCCAGGTGACACAACCCTCCAGGGGAGCCAGGTGACGCACCCTCCAGGGGAGCCAGGTGACCCAACCCTCCAGGGGAGCCAGGTGACACAACCCTCCAGGGGAGCCAGGTGACACACCCTCCAGGGGAGCCAGGTGACACAACCCTCCAGGGGAGCCAGGTGACGCACCCTCCAGGGGAGCCAGGTGACCCAACCCTCCAGGGGAGCCAGGTGACACAACCCTCCAGGGGAGCCAGGTGACAACCCTCCAGGGGAGCCAGGTGACCCAACCCTCCAGGGGAGCCAGGTGACACAACCCTCAGCAGTGGCCTGATGTTGCAGAATGGCAGAAGCGCTCTGCTGTCAGGATATCCGGAGGTGGAAGTTGGAGGTGGTGAGCGCAGAGCAAATTCTGGAAAAACTAGATTTGTGTTGCACTAAGCTGGCTCTGCAGGCTGGCCACAGTCCGGTCCTGTATGTGGAGGAGCCCGGTCCCAGGAGGAGACAGTGGAATGAGGTTTGGGCCGAACAGGTCAGTCTCTGATAAGTTGATGTTTAGCCCTGGGTCCATGATGATAATGGACAATTTTAGACTGGTTAGACTGAGGCATTAAACTGGTATAAGAAAGCTTCTGGGGAATACAGGTGTAGTGGACAAGGCATGGTCCTGCTCACATCAGTTAACATATTCACTACATTTGCTGGAAACAATCCCACTGTGGCTTTTTTTTTAACTGATTTTAGGTCAACATAAAACATGCCCCAAAAGGAATCTTCCCCCTAATTATCCACATGACGGGCCAGTCACGCTGGTCAGAGTCAGTTTCTTCAAACTAGCAGTAGGTGGTATGTAACCAAACTGACCACTAGGGGTGAACACAGTTTATAACGTCAATATGTCATTTTAAAGAGAACCGTGATTTCATAGCATTTTAAAAATGTAAACACATTTATTTATTTTTTTACAAAACACTGCTCTTTTTTCAATACATGTTTAACATATTTGCTAAAGTCAAACAGTAAAATGGCAAATGCATGCATCAATTCACAGGAGATAATCCAATACATTTTTTGTAACTTGTTTGTAATTTGAGAACCTTCTTTTTTACATCGTTTTATAGACACAATATTACAGTTTTGTATCCACATAAATAGGTGTAACCATAATAATAAATCATAATTAGTTACTATTAGTTGTTTTATAGTGACATCTATTTGAACCAGAAGAACACTTTGCTTAACCTCTTAGAATTAAGTTTATGCAGAAACTTTATGAACTTTCTGAAATGATTTGTCCTTCTTTGTCTCCGTTGCATCTGGCTGTTGTGCTGTAGCCTCTGGTGCACCACTTTATTTATGACGGACTCAGTACTATTGACTGGCCCTGAGCTAAACCGCTTTCCTTCTGGTGCTGGCCTGACGGGCTTGAGACTGTCCTGCAGCTCAGTGCGGGGCTTTCGTCCACATCTGGGAGTCTAACTGGAGCGCCATCTTAAAGCATTTAGGCACACAAGCATGTTTGGTGGCTGTGGCTCAGGGGTTGGAACATTCGTCGGGCTATACTGACATTGTGTTCTTGGGCAAGACACTTCACCCACCTTGCCCGTGTGAATGTGGTGTGTAATTGGTTATGATGGTGGCAGCTACACATCCATCACCATCTGTCCACAGTCTACCACAGCAGCTGTAGTTTCTGAAGATGCTTTAATACTGTCATGAAAATAAATCAACTTTGAGCTTTTTAGACCAGTGCTGTAGGCTATTATACTTTTACTTCAAGTTATCCCCTGTCTGTTCCTTTTCTTCTGCTCCAGTGCGTGTTTTATAGCTGGCTTAAAAGCAGATATGGACTGGCAGCATAAAGATTAAAAATATAGGCTAAATTAAACGAATAATAGATGATTTTTGGCGTGCAATCTGAGTCTCGTTTCCTCGTGGCGTGGACAACTGAGTAGTTCTCCCACATGTCAATCATTCTTTGCGTCCTACTGCACTCAGGCAGCTTCGTTCCCAGGATAGCAGCACGTTTCCCTGGCTTCGCATGCGTGGTTGATATGCCGGTGTGTGTTTAGCGAGTTCCTTCAGTGTAAAGTACAAAAATTACGTCAGAGATAGACTAAGTTTGAGCTCAGAAGAGACGGAAATCTGCGGAGACGAGAGATGCGATGCCGTCAGGCTAATAAACAAATGCACGTGTAGCAGCGAGGCTGTTGCGTGCTTCCTCACAGGGTTTGATAGTGGGCGGTGTCTTGGAAACAACAGGAGGGTGGGGGGTGAGTGTGGTGAGTGAAAAAAATCCTCTATTATTCCTTTAAGCTTGAGGAACCACATTACACGTCCATATTTTTTGTCATCCAGAGAAGAGAAAAATGAAATGTTTGTGAAATATAATATAATTGTCTTCTCAGATACAGGCACTACTTTGCTTTATAATGTTGAACTGAACCTGCCACAGACACTGAATTAAAATATACCTTTTGGCTTCAGGAGACTTTTGCAGGAAACAAAAACTTCCACAGTGTCTTTTTAAACAGAAGTCTTCAGGATCAACATCATTTAGAGTGAGCCCATAGACTTGTGTCATTTGTTCAAAAACACATTTTCATGCACAATTACTCTCTAGTTAAGTCTCCACACATGTCCAAATACAGCCACAGTCTTTCCTTTCATTGTGGTTGGTTGCAAACCTTGTAAGGATTTAATGACAATGCTCCGTGCATATGCTTATGTAATTATTCACAGCTCGTGCGGCTGCAGACAAGGGCGTGTGCTGCAGACATGGAAAACTCACTGACGTTTTGAGAAAACTTGGATCTGGGGAATTTCAGTCTGTGTCAAAAGCATGTTTGTGGATGACTTTCTACAAAAACAAAAGTGACGTTTAGTGTCGATGCGCCTGATTCACTGTGTTTGCAGCTTTATATCACTAAATGGAGGCTTGCCAAATCCAAACAAATAAATACCTCACTGTAAAAGTTTAACCATGAGAGTAAAATTTACTCTAAAATTTATGAGCTCCTTTTAATACAAAACTGAAGGTTTTAAGATAGAAATAAAATAATAATAATATTTACTCTAGAAAGACTTATTTTAAAATTGTGGCCCCATATACATCTTAAATGTTCTATAAATGACCACATCTTAGATAAAAACTGGATTTAGGATAAAATACTAAAACATATATTTATATACTCCAGCGGACTTGAGAAGAATCACATATATTATATTAAACCTTTTGTCTGTCATCCAGCAGTATAAGTGTTAATATAAGTGTTATTGTGCCAGTTTAACATCATATTAATTAAAACAGTGAAGGATTTCACACATTTCGGACTGGGCAGAAATGATTCATGATGTCAGATGTTTCTGAATTATAGTTATACCCAAATAAACAAACATAACAAAAAACAATACATTGACCATGGATAATTCATAACTTTAGACATGACACAGATTTTGTAACTATTGGGAGATCTGTGATTATTACGTCAATAAACTTTAATTGGCATTTATAAAGTAAATTCACCAGAAAAGACCTGAATTTTTACAACGCTAAATAATGAAAGGCAACCATATTCTGACTGTATTATTAAATGATGCTGGTGATGACAAAGGCTGTTATTTTATTTGAATTTTTCCTTTCTTCTTGAGAACTGAGTATCTGCTGAGGATCTTGATGCTTTTGTTTATTTAAGTCTTTTACTGTTTTACATTTATTTAGATCATTTGTTATTGAAAACTAAAATAAATACATGAACAAAAAACTACACATTTGATGCCATTTTTAAAAATAAAAGATATACATCTACACATCCAACTAATGCAATGTTCATATTATAGCCTTTTCTTTTACTCTTTCACTGCCGCAGAAGACTTATGGGGCTACTTTATTGGGTGAATACTTTTAAGTAATGCTTATCTGTTGCCATCATATATAAGTGCTCTTTCATTTTTTAGCCTTTATAAACACTGCTCTGTGATTGATGCTTGGGCCCGGCTCGCTGTGCGATTGCCTGCGTACAGAGCCCTGACACTTTTACAGCCCTCCTAATACCATTACCTCTCTCGCCTTTCCTGTTGAATCAGGTAGAAAAAATGCTGCTGTGATCTCCTCCAACAGAGATTTGGAAAGCGGCTCCTTTTGTTATATGTAATGGGATTGGATGAATGTATATATTAATTTTAATACAATTTTATAAGAGTAGACTAATAAGCAAACAATAACAGTACGTTGATCAATTCATCGACCGACTCAATGTTTCAATACAAGACCAATTAGATCATTGCTACTGGATTTCATTCAAGTCATTTGTTAAAATGTTTTAGTTAGATTTGACGAAGTTTCAGTTATTTACTCATGTCAATACTGCTCTTTAGTGAAGGTTCAGTCCGTCTGCTATTTTCAACTGTAGACAATGATTTGTTAGGTCAGACAGGAGTGTTTTGTTTACCTGCTTTACATGTTTCGGCTATAGAAGCGTCTCTGGATTCTGTAGTTGTTGTAGTTCCAGCTGAGGCAGAAAATAATCCCAAACTGAAAAAAGTAAAACATTAATTTAACTTACAATTTATATACAAATGATTTACATAATTTACATATGATCTTTAATTGTTCATAATGAAATGTATAAATTGGTTAAACTAAATAAAGTTTACTTAGTAGCAGTTAATGTCTTAAAAATTGGAAATAAATGAGAAAATACTAAATGAATGTACTTTTCATAGATTAATACAATCTATGTATTTTTTTGTCTGGTTGTCATATAGTCTTCATCATTTCATCACACATTGGATTGGTGCATACGCAAATGCAAATTGAACTCCACTATGTAAATAGTGTAAAGTACTTAACAGTTACCATAGCGACCACAAAGTAAACCAAAGCGCCCTTACACCATGTTGTGGAACACTCTAAACTATAACATCTCCATGGAGACGAGCAGGGGGCAGATCTGTCACCAGAGAAGTTACAAAGTGTACCTTCAAGGACAATGCATTTCACTCCAAAATATTAGCGAATGACCGTCAAGGAGGACGGTATGTAACGGTTGTATATGTGAAGGACAGAAGATTTTGTTTTGTAACACTGTAGGTGAAGATTTAGTGTAATGCAAATCGACTTATAAGAACTTTTAACCATATCAAAATTGTTCCCCTTTGTCTTTAAACCTCTCGCAGTTGTATTTAGAGTGATAAATGCATATTTGACTAATATTTAATCCCCTGCGGACAGGACGTCATTGCTCCTTCAGTTCAGGTCTTCTCTTTACTTACTTTGTTCTGCAATTCTATGTTAAAACAATTCCTCTGTTTGCTCTTGTGAACTGCAGCTCTCCAAATGCGATGTGACCCGCGATAATCATCACAGTCTTTTTTTAACACTAAAATAATTAGACTTTTAGGATCAATATTGTGATTTAAGTTACAACATAACTA
Source organism: Eucyclogobius newberryi (assembly GCF_026437365.1). Classification (NCBI taxonomy): domain Eukaryota; kingdom Metazoa; phylum Chordata; class Actinopteri; order Gobiiformes; family Gobiidae; genus Eucyclogobius; species Eucyclogobius newberryi. The sequence goes on along the minus strand of NW_027315801.1, from coordinate 30,380,356 downwards.
TCCAATTAGAACTAAGTAACTAAGTATGTAGATGATGAAAGCACAACATGTCTTCTTCAAACTCTGTTTTAGCAGTTCGCCTCCTCCACCTCAGCACCATTTACAGTCTAACTTTCAGGTTTCATATCCTAATCCTGCTCTGCACCTCATGTGCATCGCCCCACATTCCCTGTCAGCGTCTAAGTGTCTAACCTAAAATACAATTTATCAAAATACATCATATATTATTCATATCATATATTTTTATATATGAATCATCTTTCAACGCATATGATCTTCATTTGAGTCTCTCCAGGTCGAAATGCCATTATTCAGCAAATAAAAAAATAAAAAAGATCTTAAATTCTGATTAAATATGAACTGCTCATGACAAATATGAACAAAATGGGAAGTTTTGGGACATTTAGAAAAGGCCTCTGTGAATACAGAGAAGCAAGATCCCTCGAATATAGAAAGCAACTGTCAGACAACCTTTGAAAAGACCTCAGTAGACCACACCCACAAAATATGTTTGAATATTCATCACGAATAAATGTAAACACATCTAAATATGTTGGATAATGGAGACAATTATGCCCCAGAAGTGATTGTGAAATATCAGCAAGACAATGACCAAACAAACTCTTAAATGCACAGGTACTTGATTATAGTCTGATTTCTCCAGACAACATAGTGAGACAACCCTTGAACCAGGGATGAGAGACAGTTATTGTGAATGCAATGAAATGTTCTAATAATCGGCTTTGCTAATCTAGTCCTACAGTGTAAGGGACGACCTATTTGAGGACATTTTTAAACATGTTTGAAATTGTGGAGCTTTCTCAGTGTGAATTCAGACAATAGTTGAGCCTCAGATTTGGGAGTCAAACACCTGACCAACTCTATACCTCCATTAGGTGCTCAAGGGTTCATACATTTGCCCAGCGTCCACTAACATTTTGTTGAAAGCGTTAGATCATGTCGGACCTTGAGTGTGGAGTCAGGACCATGTGTTCAGGGCTGTTCGGACCCGTACGACTGGAGCAGGTGTTGTGTTTGCTGTGTCTGTATTTGACACACATGTCGAGATGCACTTTCCACTGCCTTTGCAGGATACAGAACCGTGTACTGTTAGTTTTTTTTTACTGTCGTATTAAACTTATCTGAAAAAATTTAAACCTAATTATTAATCATTTGATAACAAAATGTGCATAAACCTGTTAGATTTTAGCCTAGCTTATGTTTGTAGTGTTTTAGCAGTAACATAAATGGGTAAAACTGACAGACAAAATAGACTGTGTAAAACCTGTAGCATAACTTGATAACTAAATATTTTGTTGAATTATAGACCAGACCTTAAGAATGTCTAAATGTGTATCTGTATTATGCAATGTTGTAAAAGGACGTTAAACTATTACATAAGCCTACTTGTGTTATAACATTCAAATAAAGAATACACTGAGATAAACAAAGGGCTAACATGGTATAGCCTCAATAGGAATAGCTTTCAATTTTTGCTAAAGGACAAGGTCTGTATACCAGTGATTTAAATGATGTTTCTTTTACAGTGTGGCTGAGCATTCCTTTAGAGATAAAGTGAGGAGCCCGGGCATCTCCCTGAGGAAGTCTCCCAGGCTTGTGTCCCAGGAGGAGACCGGGGGAAGACCCAGGACACACAGGACACACTTGGAAGGGCAATTGCCTGTCGACTGGCCTGTTGCATCTCTCCAGAAAAGCAAGAGGGCTTCCCTCCTGAGATCGCTGCGACCCAGTTCCAAACAAAGCAAATGAAAATTAAAGGATGGAATACCAAAGGTTATTTGCACATCAACACTCTAGTTTGATATGTTCACATCTAAACATATAACTATGTAGAAGAACCATAATTAGTCTTGAGTGGTGGCAGAGTGGTTAATGCTTCAACCTCCATCAAGACGGGCCCAGGTTCTGGGAGAGCAGGCGCTTTCTGAGTTTGCCTCTTTCTGCATCGTGTTCTCTGGGTGTTCCATTTCCCTAAAACATTTTAGACAGACTCCCCTCGAAATTGTATTCCTCATTGCAGTGGCACTAAAGATTAAATAATGGATAAATTGGTCTAAAATTAGTGGGCTCACAGTTAAGCAGCATAAGCAGTGAAGCAGTGAAGGAACAGAATTAGTACTGGAAATTTGAGCCCTTGGGGCCCTAAGCCTCTAGTGGCCCCTCTGCTCCCAGCTTGGCATTGTAAAGCTTTAGTAGCTTTTGCCACAAACAGGAGAATTGTCCGCCGTGCCACTGGCACCATGTGCTTATCACAGATAAGAGCAGGTTCACTCTGAACACATGTCTGGAGAGACATTGTGGAGAACTCGGAGCGGGTGGTTTGGTGATGGGTCATATCAGAATTAAGATCTGTTGTGTTCCTTGAGCATAATTAGTTTTGGTTCTTTATTGTCTTTGGCTTTTGTTTGCAATGCTGAAGAGTTGATGATTGCTGTATGAGGACGTATGGGGACAAACGGGGCATTGGGATGTGGCACTATACTCCAGTGGTCCAGGCTGAAACAAACGGTCTATCAATCCACTGAACTTCTGCATAGTGCTGCCGTCGTGTGCTTATAAAACACAAAAAGGGTTGCACAGTACACAATTGTTCAAATACAGAGTGTGTATTGCTGTGTACATGCAAGGCCATTCTATTTCCATGTGTTTTTAATCAAACAAATATGGAAATGTCTTGACATGTCCACACCTAAGTCAAAGATCACATGCAAGAGCCTCCTTTATTTATTTAATTTAATTGATGGGGTTTTCCAAGCAAACCGCGCCGATCAATGATTACTACTCGGGCAATATGCAACCACTGTTTATTGCCAAACATCCTGATAAACCCCCCTATTCTTTATTCAGACTTAAGTACTGGACACATACATATTCACCAACATAATTAGCCTCTGAAATGTAACTCTGGAAACCGCGTGTGTCAAGGTCTATGGAGCTGTTGAGCTCCGTTCATTTTTTAAAATGCTGGTACCAAGGAGAAGGGCAGTTCAAAAGAGGCTTAAAACAATGGCTCTTAAATTCTAGTGAAGGCATAATGCAACATTATATGAATAGAATCCAAAATGTTTTAACATCCTAATCTCAACATGTAATAAAAACACATTTTGGAATCATTCCTTGATAAATCCCAAATATTACATATTTTAAAGATTACAAAATGTGGGTATAAATAATTTTCCCTTGAAAATATAATACGAAGTAGTAGCAGAGGATATGAGTTTTATTTTAAGTGAACAGTAATACTATGTGCATACGATGGAATTAGCCTGGTTATAACCCTGGTGTTACGGATCAGTCTTTAATTGCATTAGAAAGAGAGACAAGCCTCCAAAACAGCATTTAATGAGATAATGTTTCAGTCCAAATGGATCTTCCTCAGGTCTTGTAATTACAATGTCATCATCATAATTATACCCTTTTGTACTGACCATTTCATTCCGTCTTTTCACCATGCTATTATATTGTTGTATTTTATCACATTTATACACACCAGTGGCACATTAATAGATGAACATTTGGTTACATTTTTGGTTACTTATTACATATTGTTACATTTTTTTGAGAAAACATGCCCATTTTTTTTTAATAATTTAAGGACAAAACAAACAAAATGTTACAATTGATTACAAAATGTGGTTTTATAAAGTTAATCGTATTACATTATTATTATTAATAATAAAATATTATTATCAAAATGTAATTTAATTGCTACATTCAACTGTGTTTGACTTTTAGAATGTGAATGCTCCACGTTCATTTTATGTTTTTATTTGAATTTGTTTTTTGTTTGAAATAACCGGGGTGAAATAATTACAACCTAATTGTTATTTCAGCTTTTCCTCAGTTTCTCAGTGTCTCGTGTCAAATTTGACCATTTGATTAAACTGCAATAAAGTCCATGTCAGTTCATTAATGTTGTGGAAAAGACTGTTGGATTTTTCCAAGTGACGTCGCTCTTTTTTGTGGTTTGAAGTTTGAATTTGTCGCATTTTCACAACACTATCCAGACATCTGTTCTGTCACATGCTTTTGTTTCACTACAAGCAAACCTTAATGTAGATACTGGAACTTTGTGGAAAGCTTCATACGTTTTGATGTAGTCTGAGCTTTTGTAAAAAAATAATAATAATAATAATATATATATATATATATATATATATATATATATATATATATATATATATATATATATATATATATATGAACGAACAATTAAGAATGGGCAATATTGCTTATTTTATAATAGTTGGGGCTTACTAGATACACTGACTGTCTAGATTTGTATAACATGACATTACAGCTTAAAGGAACATCATGTGGTCCTGATTTGTTAAAAATAAAGCCCCTTAAATAAGTTTTTGTGTGTTATTGCGTGCTGGTCTTTTTACGGCAACGTTATTTTACGCCCTGAATAAAGAGGCCTAGTGCAATAGTTTGTGAGCATGCTGTTGTTTGCTTTCATGGACTGGACGGATTTTCACGATTTATTGCATAAAACGAAATGTCGCAGTGTTAAATATTTGTATTCAATTGTTATAATTGTCTTGCTGATCACAGACAATTTCTCATTTCTAACGCACTCTGAAAAATGGTGAAGGCCAATACCGACAGCCAAATGTCAATAGCTGAAATTGACTGATTTTGAGCGATTTTGTATTTATTTTTCTTTTCATTTGTTGTCAAATCAGGCTCAACATAATTATATTACATTTACCAAACGAGACAGTTACGGTGTTTGTTCTTAAAATCACTTGGAAAATATAATAATCAGGTCGGAGACTTTTGGCAAAAGTCCATAACCAATATGTTTGGTCACTTTGGTCGCAAAATATATATATATATATATATATATATATATATATATATATATATATATATATATAGTGTGCTTTACGAGCGCGGGTAGGGGTGCGTCTGTGGGGTGCGACTGATGTGCCTTTTCACATCAGTCTGTCTGAGAGCCTGACTTTGAACTTGAACTTCCTTTTCGCACTCACATATTGCTCCATACCAATAATAATGGTCCAGGCCTCAAAATCTGCCTGAAATATTTGATTTGGACGCTTTTGCTGCTTCCGGCTCTTTGATTCTTTCCCCCGGCAAAAATCGAAACAACTGCTGATATTTTTTCTGGAGCATAAGGATGACTCTTCTTCCTCCTAATCCTGTTAAATTCACGTGCTTTTCGTTCACTAAATTCTTTCACCGGAGATGACCCAGTATTTTACTCAAATCAACGAAGACAGTCCATTTCCGTGGTGTTATTTTGGACATTTGGAGTCACATTATTGTTTTACTAAGAGCGTTTCTCTCTCCCCTCAGCTCATTTAATTTCCTAAACGCGTATGAACAATGGCATCAATGTCGTTTCATCACAATCTACCTATCAGTCTATAAGTAGATTTAAATAACACAAAAAAACGATTTCTATTCCTTGACGGCGGGGACATTGCGTGTATGTTTTCATCCTGGCCGCACATGTGACATTCAAACAGAACCTTTTGCTGCGTAACAATGTAATGGTGATGGTAAAAACTATTGGCCAACGTATTTAGGCTATTTTGTACACTACTTCAGAAGTATGCACCAGGTTCATATTGCACAGATGATGCATTTCTGCCACATTACGTGACACGTGTAAACTTCTGTAGTCGGGTTCCTCCTCGGGCCTTTAGCACTCCTCAAATTTCAGTTTAATTCGTTTTTTTTTTTTTTTTTTTTTTTTTAACAAATTAGAGATATCCACACCGTGCATATTCAGGGAGTTATATATAGCTTAAATCTGTAAGCATCTTCCAACAGGCCTAAGTCTGGAATTATTTTCTTTTAATCCTCAATTATTACAATATTTTCCCCTCAAGGTGAAATAGATGAAATTTTATACATTTTAGGCTATATGACATATCTTTCAGCTGAATGTGTGCATCCTTTGTTAAGCTGCTGAAAGGAAGGACCTACTTGAACTTGGACTTCCGGAGATCCACGTCCTCTTATTGATTGATTTATTCTGTCTGCTCATGCTTTCTCAGCTCTGCTCTCATCAAACAGACTATTGTATCACACTATTGCACTTTCAAACCTAAGAATGGAACAATAAACTGGTGCAAGGAAGTGTATAACTTCTATCTTTACTTAAATAACCTTTCACGAAATCTCCTCCGAATCTCTCAAATTGAAAAGAAAACGTTAAGATAAAAAAACAATATTGAAAGAAATAAACAGAACGTGATTAAACAGAATTATCCCGTCTATGTCTGATAAACGTTTAGCTTCTGACTAAACCGTGGAGTTCTGACAGCACACTCCATGTTTACTTGCCACAGCCCCGCCTGATACCGTAAACTCACTTAATCCGTCTTCATCCACAAATAGAAATTACCAAATCACTTAATAACCATTGAATGATGCACGGTGAAAATGATGGGCTGTAGAATAGGTTTCACGCAATAGTCAGTTTTACGCATTTCACTGTAGCTTGACTGAGCACCACACTCCAGCAGTTAATGTTGTACTCCAGTGTATAATCAGCAAAGCACAAGGAATAATATGTCCGCCTGTTTTAAGTGTTTCCTCCATTCACTAAAGTGTAATTCTATATTTGATGTGTGGCGAGCCGTTGCAGGGGATAATGTTTTTCATGGAAATGCAAGTACTTTTGTCGTTCTATTTCTTGTGACTTTTAGCATGGAAAATATGCCAATACGCGTTATAGCATATACTGCATTTAGCATTTAGCACCAATATTGTCACTTATATCATCACTAAATAAAGTTCTGGCCCATTGTTTTAAACACACAAAGCTATAGCACACGATGAATCAGCCATATATTCAAGCCATGCATACATATTTATCATTTATACAATTTAGTTGAAACAAAAAGAAAATAAATGAAAGTAGATTTTGGCGCTTCCTCCATGATTGGACTATGATTTTAAGTGGGTTATAAATATGATGTGATCCTAGCACAAATCTCGAAGCTTGCTGTAGACTCGTTAAGTTAAACGCAGTCTGCTTTCAGCTGAGCACACTACCTGCAGATGGCAATTTGTGGACCACAGCGCCTGCTCCAACAGTGTGTGCTCAGGAATTCACTTCACTACAGGTGAGATTGACTCTTTGAATGAGCATTTAGGACGAAATAGCGTCATTCATAAAGGAGGATAGGGGAGGGAAAGCAAAAATAGTATGACTGACTGTTCTGAAAGTTGAGATATAAGTTAAAACGTATCATTTTTGAATAGATTTCGTGTTATAGCCGACGTTTAGCATGTTATTCCAATGTGTCCGGTGTCTTTGCAGAGCTCTGAGTGCGCCATCGCTGCAGGTAGACTGCGTGTTTGGGGATGGATGCCTTCCCATCCCCCATGCACTCACTGTGTTACGACCTGTCTGAAAGAACATCATCTCTGCTTGTCAAGTTATTTACAGCAACTTGTCATGGCTCTTGTCCAATTGAGAAACTATTTTAAGTTAGGAAATGAATCAATTCCAGGAGTGAGATTTGGCCTTATACGCGCCGCTCACGGACAGAATGTTGCACGTGGATGAAGTGCTAAAGTGGATTTCAATTCTCTTCTACTTATTGTTAAAATTGAGTGAATTAAGTCCATTGGTTGTAGATTATTATCAGCGCGACCCGGAATTGTATTTTGAGGAATGTATACGTTTGGATGTGAAATCTTTGTGTTTTAATATTGTAATCCTATCTACTTATTTTGAGTTTTGTATCATTGAGATATAGGGTTAAACTAAAATTAAACAGGAAAACTTTTACCTGACTTTTCTTTTAATTTTCAAATTAAAGATACACGTTTACCCTTATGTTTTAGCTCTTATTGGCTATATTTTCACCTACACCCAATCTCACATTTACATGAGGAAAACATAGTCTATAAGGAAATCGAGACATTTCAAGTTGTGAGTTGCACTATTTTCTCTCAGAATGAATATATGAAAATAAATAATTTGCTAGTTGAAATTATTTTTGGATGTATTATTATGGTGATTATTATTAGACCGTTTTAAGGCGGATGCACACACTGGCACGGGGTTTCCATCTAAATATTGACAGTAAAATGTAATCTATATATTGAGAGCCATCATATCAGGTATAATTTAAATGAAACGGTCATTTTTTTTTCGTAAAAAACTAAAAATACATAAGAATGATTTGTATTTAGTTTTTATGTTCTATATGGTGTTTCCCTCACACAACAACATTAATTCATACCATCAGGGACACTACATTATTTGCTTTTAACAAACAACTATTATTTTAGGGTAAGGGTAGCTGGTAGTTTGCATGCATACACTAGTGTGAAGTTCATTCTTGTCCGTCTAGACTCTGATTACGACCTTGTTTGTCTACGTTTTTTACCTTGACCTTGGACTTCCGTGCAGCTGCCGTTTGGATGAGCTGTTTTCCTCGAGACAAAAGAAGTATTGGGTCTTTGTAAAGAAGGAAAAGGTCAAATTTCCCTTGACTTGAAAGGCATGTCGATTATCAGCATTCTTTTTTTTTTAAACTTTCTGGTTACTTGATCAAATGTAGAACGAGATTAATACCTGACTTTGTGCCGGCATTTTAGGTCAGTCCCGTCATCCTTCTTAATGACATTATGAGCAAAAAAAGTTACTTTATGATTATTTAATTTAGAAAATGTCGCAGAGCCTCCTTCATGCATTCTTAAATATAAATTATGTCAATGGTTTGACAGCCCTGGTTGAAATTCAAATGACTAAACAGTTCTACACTAAACGGCTTATTTGTAACGTGTTGATTCTGTGAAATCCCGTGAGTGGCAGAAATCTGAAGTAACAAACTGTTGTTCTATCTATCTATCTATCTATCTATCTATCTGTACTCCTCATCACAACAGCTAAAAGCACTCTCTTGTTCTTATATTTGAGTTGCACACTCGCTCGACGCTTATCACGTGGCACTTTTGAATGCGCTATACATTTATGTAAATACTTGTATGTCATCAGACAGCTTTTGGGGCCAAACTTCATCCCGTATTTCATGTTTTGGAATAACTGCTTTAAAGCATACAAATTACGAAGAGATATTATAAGTATAGGCTGTATTCATTGGTGCTATTTCTGACTCCCTCGTAGTGCGGAAGTATTCCCGCCACTTTGCATCAAAAATAAGATTTTAAGCGCAACGTGAAAGAACGCACTGGTTTGCATCTTTGCTCTTGGAAATGGACGACAGTGGAATTATTTAGACCAAAATGATGTGCTCACTTTACGGTTAATCCAGTCATTTACACTAAGATTGTGTAATTGTTCCATTGGGCAGATGTATGACCATGTTTTACAATAGACGTATCCTATTTAACCTTAATGTCTATTAGGTCTAGACTTTTAGTTTTAATAACAGGATACGTGTTAAATGTTGCAGAGGGGTTGTGCGTAAGACAAAATTGTCTGCATTATTTTCAATATAATTTCGTTTTAACATAATTTAATACATACATACATAAAACATAATTTATTATTACCTTGGGATTTTTTTTTGTTACATGTTCAGATTCAAAACAAAACAAAACTGTATTTGTCTTAAATTGAGAAATGGATGCAACAGGAAAGCACAACCCAATAGAATAAAGAGTGTAGTCGAGTAAATATCAAATAATATATATAGCATTAAAAAAAATAATAATGTTCAATCAAATAATCATGTTTTATCGAAGAAAGACGATGCATAAAACCAAATAACACAACGTTTAAACATTTTAGTTATAATAAAATATAACCTATAATTTAAAACGGAAAGGCTAATCCCTCATATTACGGTTTTTCTCTTTAAATATGTGGCCTGTATGAATGCCTTTTCTTGCCTGTCAACCATCAAGGTTTTGTCGGCCAAATATCAATGGCGTTTTCGTTTCTCCTATGGCGAAGTCTCTAACTCCCCTTTAAGGGTGTGGGTCTGTGCGGCTCGGGCCAATGGCGTGACTCGGTGTTCTGCGGGAAAAACGGTGACATGAGAGCCACTGGTTCTTTAAAGGGCTGCTCAGCTCCGTCTCAGAAGCCCAATCTTGTAGAGTTTGTTAGCATATCACGTGCCAGATTCTTAATGAAGTGGACACACAAGAACCTCTTGTGCGCATGCGCTTGATGTAAAATGTAGTTGGAAATGAGGTGTCCGTCTTGGAGTAGTCGACTTTTAAAAAGCATCAGCAGCCCCTGATATGACGACTTCGCTGGTTCTGCATCCACGCTGGGCGGACACATTGATGTACGTTTATGAAAAAAGCCCGAATGAAAACGGACAGAATAAAAGTCAAACAATGGAGGGACTGAGCAGTAATTGCCCTGCGACCCACTGCAGGGATCTAATGTCGCACCCTGCTCTGGGGCGACATTCTGGCACCCACCAGAGCTCCGTCTACTCGGATATTTCTTCTACAGACACCGGGCGACAGTGTCCAGCGCCACAGACATCAAATGCATCTTTGAGCTACGGTTATCCTTTTGGAAACCCATATTACGGCTGCAGGTTGTCTCATTCGCACAACGTGAACTTGCAGCAGAAGCCTTGCTCGTACCACCCAGAGAAATACGCGGAGCCCAGCACGTCTCTGCCCGCGGAAGAACTGTCTACCAGAGCCAAGGAGTTCGCATTTTATCCCAGTTTTGCCAGCTCTTACCAAGCTGTCCCCGGATATCTGGATGTCTCGGTGGTACCCGGCATTGGCTCCCACCCGGAGCCGCGTCACGACACCTTGATTCCCATGGAGGGCTACCAGCATTGGGCTCTCTCCAATGGTTGGGATGGGCAGGTGTACTGCTCCAAAGAACAAACACAGTCAACCCATCTTTGGAAATCTCCATTTCCAGGTACGAGTATGGCACTGTTATTTTTCTATTGTGACTCAATAGTTGGTGAACTCACACCCGGTCTCAGTCATGGGCTTAAGTAGCTTAGGCTACCTGTGTCATTACACGAGAAAGCTATTTAAAACATTACAGCCTTTTTCTAATGTAAATATGTTTTAATGTGTATATTTTTCTTTTCATTACCAACAAAATAGAAAATGCTAATACATATACAATGAGTTGCCAATCAAACCATGTCTTGGTATTCCTGACGAGAGCTTATACACACAACACACACAACACACACACACACACACACACACACACACATGAGAGAGAGGGAGAGAGGGAGAGGGAGAAAAACAGTTGATTCCTTTTATAAAGTATAATTGTAGATTTTTTCAAACTTACTTTTATCCCATATCTTAGAACTGGTTCTGTCTCAGTACAACTGTGACGTTCAAACACAAACTACATTTAACTCAACAACATAGTTGCTTGCCTCGCGCATCATATTGATTCAGTGTTTTTCCGTCATATTAAACAATTGAGTTTAACCACTGTTCATTAGAACTGTGTAGAATTTTCTTTTTCTGGACTCAGAACGTGCAAAATATCTAGTAATAATTACCACTACAAGTATGCCGTTTACAAAGTGTTTATTGGACTACTTCTTTTACCACGCGACTTTATTATCTGTGTGGATCTCTAGCTATTTTAATTTCACATGAAGAAGCTCATAGACCTTGACTGAACCTCACACTCAGGGTATGGCCTTCTTTTCTGAAAACACACGCAGGCACGGGCACAAAAACTAGCACGCGCAGTCACGTGCACAAATGTCAGAAGCGCGCTCTGATGGCCAGATTAGCCTGCACAATGTGACCTAATATTCCTTATATTCTAGTTATCCCTATACGTTCCACTATAGCACTAATACAATGGAAAATATTGACGTCATTCATTTTGTGTATGGAGATGATTACAGGACATACAATAATCATAAGGAGCAGTAGTGTGGAAATCACGTAGTTTATTGCAAACAACATTTCTGGACTGTCCCTATTGACAGTAACCCGGATGTTTCCATTGTATGAGATTTACACATATTTTACTTAAATTAGGGACTTACTTGGCTAAATTGTCGATTTGTAGGCTAAGAAGTCTTATTTTAAGTTAGGAGGCGCATAGACTCATGCATTGGCCGCCATCTTTGCCTGTGTTTATTAATAATAATAATAATGATAATAATGATTATAATGATAATAATGATGATAATGATAATAATTATAATAACAATACATCCCATCAAAATGAATAATGTATTCCTTCATACTTTAGAAGAGAGACACCTTTAGAAGAGAAGATGATCATAATCAGGTGCACAACACCTGACATCCCTGTCACGCACAAATCCCCGTCGCGTTTACTGTTGTTATTATTGCAACAACAACTCGTTTTCATCTCAATGAATCAATGTGACTTAGAAGTGACTTTTTCTTAATCTATATCTTATTCTTCTTGTTTTGCAGATGTTGTGCCGCTACAGCCCGAGGTCAGCAGTTATCGCCGAGGACGTAAAAAGCGTGTCCCTTACACTAAGCTCCAGCTAAAGGAGCTGGAGAAAGAATATGCAGCGAGCAAATTCATAACCAAAGACAAAAGAAGGCGCATTTCGGCCGGCACGAACCTCTCAGAGCGGCAGGTCACCATTTGGTTTCAGAACCGACGAGTCAAGGAAAAGAAGTTTGTCAGTAAATCCAAGAGTAATCACATGCACTCGACCTGAACACCTCCTGGTGTCCTGGTGTTTTTTCTCTCCAAATTATCTCTTATATATATATTTACCTCTTGTATATTAAATTGTTGCTGAAAAATCCTTTTTAGCACACTTTGTCCTAATTTAACGTTGGTCCTATCGCCGCTCAAAAATCATGAACACAGGTGTGATCGTGACACCGCCCAATGTTTCCGGTGAAGAGATGCTGTGAAGAACTGTGAAAATCACAAAACAGCTCGTCACATTTTTTAATGAATGTACATATATAAATATATAATATTTAAAACAATATCTGTATTTCAAGAACAAGCATTGCGTGATTTCATGTATTTTGAAGCCAAACTCTCAAATAGACAGTCATTTTTAAGACTTGCATTTTAGGCATAAGGATGATGATGATATTATAAAGAAAAACGTTCTTGTTGCTGTAGTTTCAAGATCGCTCACAGTTTTCAAGCAAAATGGGCAAATCAGAAACACCGTCGTGGAGAACAAGCCTGAGGAGTCGAAGGCTGCTATATTGTTTGTACAGTGCAATGCCTTTATTTAATTCATCCTGTATTATCTGAAAGTGGAATATGTATCTGTATGTTTTCCTTTGTCAGTGAAGGTCTCTTCTCCATCTGCAATGATTGTAAACCATTTAAGTCAGTGAGTATGTATACAGTGCACAAGCTAGCTTTTGTTCGTTTCTTTATTTTCTTGTTTTTTTTCCGTGCCTTGTATGAAGCCTGTAATTACTTTGTCGCAGTATGTGAACTGTATTGTGGTGTTGAATCTACGTCCTGGTTACTTGTTTCATAAATAAATGATGATGCTGAATTTACATATTTTGGTCATTACTTGTATATGCAACATTTCTTGGAAGTAAAAGCCATAACCCTCTGCCTGGCACCACCAAGATGACTTTTTGAAGAGATATATTTGGTAAATTGGTCAATATTTAGCTAAATGAACAACCATTGTAAAAACTTGAAGCCAAAGAGATTATGTCGCATGCGTGATGAGACTTGGCACCGACTCATTGCGGCAAATGAAACATTAGTTTTTATACAGTCACATGGCGTTTACACGGTCACCCAAAAAAGACTCTTGTAGGGTTAGGGTTAGTCTCAATTAATAGGCCACATTTGGCTGTTGATACTTGACCCACCACACGTCCAAAAGAGCAAACGTGTTGATTTCAAAATGGTGAAAATGGAAAACGGCATCGGAACATTTTAATATTAAGTGCAATCACCTACAAAGTAAAAACATTAATTCAAATTAATTTCATAACAGGACTAAAGCAGAGTATATTGTGTGTCGAGAAAAGTCGTCTTATAAACACATTTGAGCCGCAGTTTGCACTGCAAAGATCCACATAACGCAGTTTGAGCATTTTAATTGTCACGCGCCCTATCGTGGGGTTTAGACCTTTAGAAATTAAGGCCTATATGAATTTGCAGGCAAAAACATACAACACGATTTGGAAATTTTAGCCTAAATGAAACTGGGAAAATGTAGTTGTTGCTTTTTTATTTTCAGGTAAAAGACGTGAGCTTGTGATCAGGACAACGTCGCGTCTCCGTTTAAATAGTAGAAGGTTAAGTGTAAATTGGGATATTTCCCCCCTTTATAAAAAAATATTCCAGCCCATAACTGTAGTCATACTGTGCAGCTGTGCAGAAAACTGAACGGATGGCTGTGCCGGAAATTATTTTGTCTCTATCCTGTCCCTCTTGTTGCCTGTGTTTGTCAATCTCAACTTTTGGGCTGCCTGGTGTAGCTTTTGCAGTCGTGGCCCTGAGACTTACCCTTGACCATGACTATGCAGTCACTTTGACCTTGACATCAGCAGATTGTGAATAATAAAAAGGGGGTTGGACACCGATGCCGGCGGTTTGTTTGTAGGCAAACAAGGTGTTATTTGGCTGTCTAGACAGCCAGCCTAATGGCATGTCATAAATGCATAAAGAAAGGGAAGTGATAGTTGAGCCGCATTTCTGTTTACATCCCTATCGCTGGACATTAACATTTTGAGTCTTCTTTGCTTTTGCAGAAAGTCCTGTAAAAGTTGCCTTGGCCCATAATCCTAGAAGCGCCAATGACCATCACGAGCAGTGTGTTATTGACCACGGAGGAAAGGTAGGACTTTGACGTCTCAAACCAAAACCACTGTCGACATTCAGCAGGCGCACTGGACATAGAAGAGGAAATGAAACACCACTTCAGCCTGTACTCTACAGATATGGCCTTTTCGCTTCAATTCTATGGGTGTGTGAACAGAATTGCAATTAACGCGGTGAGTAAAAATAAAAGTATTTATATTGCTGTATGAGTATAGGCTGGGTTATAATGTTTAGCCTCTGAACTGAATGTCGCACAGATCCGTGTTCGTTGATACAGTCGCTTCTGTTGATCGAAAATCATAGAAATGCGCTTTGAATTGTTTCTTGTGATTCCCTGCTGCGGGCGCAGCCTAAACCAGCAGAAACCTCTAGGCACAGCAACAATTCTACAAAGAGCATTTTGATCTTAGTTTATTTAACTTGTTCTCAATAAAACCTATGCGATAGATAACTGTAAGCAGTTTGACCAAAAATAATATAAAATAAATAACAAGAGAAATGAGGAAGAAAAAGAAAAAGAAAAAAAAGAAGACTAAATACAAAGAAAATGTATTTGAAGTCATAGCGAAGTTGCTTGAGTAAGAGTGCGCAGGCCACAGAGGCATGAGACAGGGGGATGATAACCTCTGCTGGTGACCAGAGGAAAAGATCAGGAAGTACTTCCTGGGCTCAGGATTCTTTACGCATAAGCGCATCACACTTTAAGCACTACTACCACAACTACCACAACTACCACCACCACCACCACCACCACCACCACCACCACATACTACTACTACTACTACTACTACTACTACTACTACTACTTCTACTACTACTTCTACTACTACTGAGGCTGCTTCTTGACATGATGCTGGGACATTGCCAAGTCACTATGAACATTCTTTAATCTGTCACTGTCGCCCTCCGAGACAACTCATGATGATTTCGGATTTAACAAAAAAAATGAATTGAATTGAATTGCTGCTGCTGCTACTTGCTACTACTACCACTTCTACTACTATTACTACTACTAAGACGACGACTACTACTACTACAAATATAATAATAATAATAATAATAATAATAATAATGAATTCCAATAATAATTAATCTAATAAATAGGCTATAACAATCAACCTAATAATTGTTATTTTAAAAACCTTTTGTAACAACAATATTAACTCCAGTGATTAACTGCGATTTGACATGGCTAATTGACTTAGTAATCATGTCTTTGAATACATACATAAATACTTTTATTTTTTTTTTAAGTAACTGTGTGCACGTATATTAGGAATTCACAAACGAAAGTGAAATATTCAGCCTGTGTTTAAATATGTACAATATTTAATATAATATGTATTCACTTTCGTTGTTGGCATTTTAATTGCTAAAGGAAAGTACATTTTATGTTAGTGTGTGTTTCAGCGTTCCTTGTTTTTGACCGATTTGTCTTCTTTAAGTAAGCTTTGAAAGCTTTTAGGGCTATAAAGGTGGCAACCTGCCTGCACAGACTCAAAGGCAGAAAATGGGAAGAAAAGGTCTTTGTTTGCGCTATTGCTCTGTCTGGACAGCACCAGTGAGTTCTCATCTGAGACAGGCGCTGTGGACTAGACAGTGACCTTGACAGTGCACAGTTTACCTACATTTTGTCGACATGAAGACATACATTATGTGCTCGTGTGGATGACTTCACCACATAATCCACACATGCTCGAACACTCACTAAAGCTGCGCGCTGATACTGACAAGATTCAGGAACTAGAAATGACCAAACTAATGAGCGCGGTGCTCCTGGAGGAAAGGCCTGTTCGTTTTAAACAGAGCAGAGTTTGTCCAGACTTTCTCGTGATAAGCAGCAGTCACGTCTATACACGATCTGCTGCAATGCTATCACATATCGGCCGAGTTGCAAATTATTCAAACACCAATATATAAGTGAATGCTGATCTCACATAACGCTACGTATGGACAAATCAGAAGCACGCCTGTTGCCTTTTCAGTGCACATGTGTGAGGTGTCCATCTGGCCAGCAGCTGACTCAAGAATACAATAAGAAATATAATAATAAAATAGATAAACATAAAATTGTATAATTCAATTATGAAATCCTCATTTACTGGAATTCGTAATTGCGTCATAGACATAAACACGTGATTTTTTCGGAATGTACTATATACTATATGGTCTCATAGACTATTTTTGTATTCACCCACACACACCCAAGACACACATCAAATAAATAAATAAATAAATAAATAAGACGCATATATAAACTATAAATTATTTAAATTCTTAATAAATATATATATATATATATATATATATATATACATTTATTATATTTAAATAAACTGCATTTAATCTGGTTGCTGCATGTTTACTAGTTTTCAAAATGGTCTTAAATTGCTCCTGTAATAAGATGTGTATTGATTTATTTTGCATGTTTGACTGAGACTTTGACAAAATGCGCAAATGACTGTTTGCTTAGTGTCCCTTGAACGTTGAGAACTATTATTTTAGTATCCTGGTTAGGTAACTTTAATGGCAAGGAATAAACTAAAAATAAAGAAATGAAACAAACAGAAAGACTCGGCAGAATGCCTGATTGCGGCAAAAGCCTAACACTAGGTTTAGGGGATAAACCATTCCATGGAAAGTTTGGGTTTTTTGATGAAACAAATAAATTGGGTGAAAATGCATGTGTGTAATTATACAATTATTGGTTGTATAACCTATAAGCCTACAAATAAACCAACTGTCACCAGGTAAAGCGACCCGTTGTGAGCTGATAGAATCAGTATAGTGCCCTCAGATATCTTGTAAAATTCACATAAAAGAATTGTGAGATGTATAACAATCCCAGCAGAGTTTGGCTGCGAACGTTTATTGGAGTTATCTGTTAAAGTTGTTCATGTGAGGTGTATTAGAGAATATAATGTGAAATAGACGCTCTTAAAGTAGCCTTGTAGAATCCCGTCCTGTTTTACTGAGCCACTGGTTCAACCTGCTGACCTTCTTACTGTAAATACAAGAGGAGTGCGGCAACGAGCACCAGTCTTTTCTTAAAACAAGCTTGTAAAATTTGTACAATGCAGCTTTATATGGCATCAAATACACCTATAATATGCAAGAAATCAGCTTGTCACACACACATTTAGGCTACTTCAAGAAAAACAGTTTTAATAAGAAATCGCATTTTAAGAACGTGTCGGTTTATAAAGGTCTTTAAGAGGCCATGGACAGTTCCTGCAGTGTAAAGAGACACAGCTCCCGCTCAAAAGCACGAGTCAAGTGAGGAAAACACACTTCAACATTTTAATAAAAGCTTTATGGTATTTTTAAAAAGCATATAAACCTCTGTAATACAGAAGTTAATGTTTTGTTTTGTCTGAGATGTACAAAGTGGGTGGTTCCATTTGTAAGTGAAGTTCGCCTTGTCACGTGGTTTGAAACGGACCAATCGGGCGCCCCTCCAGGTTTAACTACGTTAAATGTCAGATTGCAATAAACTAGAAGCTGTTGGTCGGGCCCGCGGAAATGGGCGAACATAATCTTCTTAATCCCGGGTTTGTGGGACCTTTAGTAAACATCCACACCGGAGACACGTTTTACTTTCCGAATTTTAGAGCATCTGGGGGACAACTGGCGGGGCTACCGTCTCTTTCGTACCCGAGAAGGGACAATGTTTGCTCCCTCCCGTGGAATCCTTCGGAGCCGTGCAATGGATACTCTCAATCCTACTTTAGCAGCCCGGTTTCTATCAACCCCTCTTTCAATCGCTCTTGTGAAATTACCAGACCAGACGAGAGCAAGTGTTATTACAGCAACAACAACGGAAGCAGGGAGACCTGCTCAGGTGGCAGCAGCCTCAAACGAGAGGACAGGGCGAGAGACACTTCCCTGACATCTGACCACGGGATGCACGCAGGAATCGGTACCACTGCTCCTTTTTCCAAATACGATTATGGGAACGATCAGCTAACACAAGACCCACCATCCTGTCAGTCACTAGAGTCCGACTCCAGCTCGTCTCTGCTCAACGAGAGCAGCAAGCCTTCATCCAGCGACACACAGACCCTTGTGTCACCGGGAAGCCATTCAGGCAACATAGCCACAGGCGGAGGTGGGTGCATACCGTCGTTTTTTTTTGTTTTTTTATCTCTGTACGTTTTGCATGCACTAGAATGCATTAAAAAGCTGACTCACTTCCTTCCTGTGGTTTAATTTGTGTAGTGTAACTGTGAATGGAGCTCATCTTGTTGAGAGGCTGCAGGGCACCAGTGCGCAAACGCCACTAGGGGTTGCCCTAAAATACTCCTCGTACAACGACCATGATTACATTTTCTGTCAGCCTTTGCAAAGTAAAGAGCCCATGTTCTGTTCTCAAAGCAGCCTTATGACAGTGATATTGCTCTTCCTTGCTCATTCAATTTCCTCAACTGCTGATAAAAAGCGCGTGTTGCAGGAGTGTGAGGAGGAGCAATGGAGATATTTGATAAACGTTGTTATTTTTATTCACTAGTACAAGACAAATCAGTTCCAAACGGGCCACTACCATCTCACGAGTTGTATGTGACGCAACAATTTGCATATCACGAACTCCTTAAATAGATGGTTTTGTCCTGTGAAGTGGCCAAAACAAACCCATGCGTTTAGAGGAAGTCATCTCTTTTCGTCTTGATATAACATAAACATAACTTCTCTCATAACCTTGAAGGTGACCGTGATTTTGAAACTGCAATGACTCTTTCTCCCTCTCCTCAAGGTGCTCCATGGTACCCGATGCACACTCGCACCAGAAAGAAACGCAAACCCTACTCCAAGCTGCAACTGGCCGAGCTTGAAGGTGAATTCATGTTGAATGAGTTCATCACGAGACAGCGGCGACGGGAGCTGTCAGACCGCCTGAACCTCAGCGACCAACAAGTCAAGATCTGGTTCCAGAACCGCAGGATGAAGAAAAAGAGACTCATGTTGAGAGAGCAAGCTTTGGCCTACTTTTAGAGATGCGGCAGAAGGTGAATCGATAGGCAGTAAAAAGCCAAGCCTTCTCTCTTAGGTGATATTTCAATGTATGCACTCATATCCACCTTTTACGTTACAGCCATTTGTTACATTTCAAGTATTTTTTTAAATGTAGAACTCAAAATGAGCGTCTATCGCGTTTATAGAATTCAAAGGCTGTGGAAGTATAACTGCCATAATGTAATGGCACAAACTGTGACACTGTTCAGAATTCAGCTGAGGTTCTTGGCCAGTTGATAACACGGGGACATTGTCTTTAACGCAGAGAATGTAAACAGAACCATTCCACAGTCACGTTGTGGATATAATGGACGAGTGCATCAAATGATTATTGATACAGTATTAGAAACATGAGTTGAGCTAGATATTTTCAGCATACCTCGTTGTGGGCGCGGACATGTGCAGGAAGTCAAGAATTCTGTAAAAAAAAAAAAAATAAACTAAAAAATGAACAAAGAAGCTAAACTTAACTTTTCAATGATTCGTTCCATTTGAACTTCAACAACAGTCAAACATCTCGCAAACGTTTATGTTTTGGACGAACATAAGCTGCTATTGAAGCGTTCAGTTTGTTCCGATACGAACATGAAATAATGTAAGGCTGCTAAAGAGGTCAGTCTAAAACCTTGGTGCTCAGAACAAATATAAATATGTATAAACAATAAAAGGCGTGCGCCATGACATGACTATAGCCGTGTGGGTTTATCTGCAGCATGTTATCGATGTGAAATGAAAACGTTCCTTTCTTAAAGCGTATTTAACCTCAACATTTAAGACTTAACAGTTAACGCAGAATGTAGGCCTGTTGTTATTTGTAACTACTATTAATAATAACTACAAGTATTATTATTGTTGTCATAACATTCTTATTATTAATAACAGGCCAAATAATAATTGCCTCAAAGGCCATTTCGATTTTAATTTGACCCTTGCATTGTGCTCAGTGTCGCCCCTCTTTTCCCATGTATTGTGTAAACAGTAAGTGGCACATGTTACTCTTTGCATCCTGTTTAGGATTCCTTATTGCTGTGTAAATGTACTTTGTTATTCGCCGTCTTGTACAATCTCGCATTCCATAAGCTGCCTATGCGTTGTTGTAAGAGTTATAAATAGGCATAATTATCTTATACCACTAAAATATTATTAAGAAGTGGTATTTAAATGTATCATTTATTACGAAACGAGAGCCTCGTTTTTGTGTTGTTGATGTTTTTGTCCGTTGTTGCGTTCCCTCCTTTGCGCTTCTGAGGATTGCAACATTGTCTTGTAAAAGTGTTATGAACATGAATGTATATGCGTAAGGTCTTCAATAAACAGATTATTGAAACACCCAACGGCTATCGGTCTGTTACTTGTTCATATCATGAAATATGTACTCGTTGTTGGTCGCGTATTGTTTAATAATCGTGACCTGTAATATTTGTCCAGACATTGTATTAACCGCAGTCTAAAACTTTCAACTGCAGGATTGAAGTCTTTTTGAAGCTCGTTTTGAAACACTATGTACTCGGCCCACACTGTCTTGATTCCAATCATGCCATCTCAACAGACTCAATGCTCTGTGCAGCAGTTTCCTTCATTGTAACGCACGTTTATGGAAGTGAATGTAAATGCAATGACAAGACAAGCCAATAATGGAGAATATAGGCGCAGCATAAAACTGTAAAACGGTAATAATGTGACATCCCAGTGAAATAGCCATGCTTTCTGGCCCTACCCCTCACTGTACATTTCGTTTCGTTTCGTTTGATCAAAACAAATGCATATTTTCTATATAATATAATAATGTAAGATACATAAGGAGTCACAAAGCTCTCTCTGCTGGTGAATATGTGTAAAGAGCTTCGTCTTGCTTCACTCAACCAAGCTGGCACCTTGTACAGTAACACTAATTAATGATTTAATTTGAAACACAAGCCCTGGGACACCACTAAAATAATATTCCGTTTCAAGTGAAGTGCACTGACTGAAATACTCCTTCATTTTAACCTTGGTAAGGTTTGAGCATTCTTTGAAAATAAATATCCTAATTCAATAGCCTGCTTATTCGTAGCACATGTATTAATATTGATATATGAATTATATGACTCATTGTTAATGCCCAATAAGAAAATGTAAACCATTAGTCCTCGATTTAGGAATATTTTGTGAAATATCCCGTGGTGGATATTTACGGACGCAGATCGTTTAGCCGTGTACCAGTCAGTGCTATTGACAAGTTCCAATATCGTCAATATCTCACGTTGTCAAACCAAAATAAATAAGACTCAGGACTGAACAAAATGCGGCAAATAAATGATTGAGACGCGGGTGGAACTCTGACCACGTCTGTGCTGGAGACGGTGAGTTGGACTTGGTTTAACAACGTGTCCGTTTGGTGTTTGTGAGCTAGTAAATTTGTAAAACAGTCTTTTAACTTGAACTTCAAAAAATGGAGTATTTGTCACAAAACATGCTCCTCCCGTATTGAATTATTCTTTTAACTGCGTGTCCTTTACGCACATTCGTATTTAACTTAATTTATTATATTTTATGCTTTTCTTTCCCCCCCTCTTCAGTCCTTGTACCGCGCAGCAATTATTTTGACATCTTAATTTTGGCATATGTAGCCAATTTATACTTCTATAGCTAGTTTGAAAAAAATAAATAAAACAAAATAAAACAACGCAATAACCCGTGAGTGCACTTGAGAAGAATTTGCCATCACGTGCAAACACATTTGATGACGCTGGACACAATGTCTGTTTACTTGGCTGGTCTGGACAATTGCTCTTTGAATGGTCCTGGACACTTTTGACTTTGAGACTGGCTAAATCTGTTTATGGCGTCCTGTCTCCGCGTCGCAGAGGTCAGGGAGCTCCACGGTGCCCTTCGCAGAGAACTTGTGTGGTATGTTGTCTAGCTCCCCCGCCACCCTCTGCCGTTTATGGTACGAAGCTGGCTGGAGAAATAGGAAGCGGTGTTATTTCGGTTAAAGTGCGCGCGCTGTGTGTTTGAATGGACTCCTGCGTGTATTTAGCACTTCTCAGGGAGCCCGAGGAGTGTATCTGTGTTTTGAAACTGTGTTAATTCGATTGGCAAAAGGAGGAAAGTCGATGTAACTTGTGGCATGCGCAATAGTGTCAACTGTCTCTTCCTGAATGGTCTTATTGATTTTGATGTTATTTGGACTGTGTTCTTTATGCACTAGCCTATATTTTTGACTGATCAATGTTATCATTTTTAATACAGTGCAATTTAATATGAGTTTGAAGCATTTCACTGGTCTGTGGTAGGAAATAAAATGAAAATAATGTGCAGTTTATTGTGGTCAGGGGTGTCATGTTGAAAGGCTTGATGGGATTTTTTAGAATTCGCTATTTATAAGTCCAATTGTCACCGGATTGTTCAATACTCCCTTGATCCCATTTGCAAATAAAATATAAACTTATTGTACATCTTGAGTTGATAAAAGTTTTGATTCGTTGAGATAGTGTATTTATTTGTCCAGACTCTTCAGTGGAAAGTTAAATATGCTGTAATGTCGTGAATGATTCAATTGCTCTCTGTTATAAAGTTTTGGAATATAACTGACCTGAGGTCTTTTTTTTTTTTATCTTCATGACGTTCTTCTCTTGCAATGATTCAAATGCTAATACAGTGTCAAATATGTCAAATATTTTGGAAATGTTTGAAATTGTTTTATTGTAGCCTCCTTTTTAAAGGCGCTCAGCATTGAAACGTGGCAATAGCGCGTGTGCTAACGGCAACATTCAAACAAATACAAGCTTAAGGAACTGAGCTTTTGTTATATATATATTCGTACAAAGAAAACGAATGCTGTGTTCTTGGAGAGTTTCGTTCTTTAATAAGTAAATCGTTGATTACTAATTATTAGTGTGTATTTTTTAGTAAGACTAATTATGCATTTAATTGTGATTGTCTGTTATATATGTATATATATATATATATATATATATATATATATATATATATATATATATATATATATGTACATATATATTTATATACATATGCAAAACATATGTATTTTGACAATAATGCAATGACTGTGAGGCTAGTACGAACCCCTTAAGCTGATCAACAAGCATATGACATGATACTTAACTCTTGATTCTGTAGCAGCCAGTGTCCACATTTTCCCGGGGCAACAGCAACTGATACACACAGACACAATGACACCATTTTAAATGATCCAATACTTCAAATAAAAAGGTAACACAATAGTGAAAGCTTTATATTCTCGTGATTGAAAGAGAAATACACTCTGGAGATTGCCTTGAATTTAACAACACCAACACCACCGACACCACCATCAACACCACCAACAACAACAAACACCACCACCACCACCAACAACAACAACAACAACAACACACTTTCTATCTTGTAAAATATTGTTTCCACCGTGTGTATTCACTGAAACCTTAAAAAGTTGCCTAAATTCACAGCTCACGACCCGACCTTTAACTGCCCGCCTTACATCCAATTAAAGTAGGCCATTCGTGTAGAGTAATGTGATTACTGGCTTCTCATTCTGCGGTGACTTCAGCTGCGTATCCTACTCACTCCGAGCCCGCTGTGTGCGCGCGCAGCTGTGTGTGTGTTTCCTGCTCATGGGAATGTGGCGAGCTGATGTGTCAGATTCACAACCCTGCACACTGTTTAGCATTTTTAACCATAGATATCTTCTGTGCCAACACCCAGGTTACCAATAGTAATTACGGTGCTAGAAAGTAGACAAACACACCCTCATAGTATAAGGAATGGCTTTGTTCAAGAACGCAACATGGAATACACCTGACAATTATCTCCCCAAAAATATAATGAATTCGATCGTGTAAATATTGGCCAAAATTTCTCTACAAAACCTTTAATAGTGTAAATTATAAAGATTTTAAAAGCGTCTTCATCTTCAGCTGCATCAACGTTGTCTAGTGGTTTGTTGCACGTGTCACATCTTCTGGGTCCTACTGCCTGTGGAATATCATTCCTCTGGAGATTAAAAATCAGTAATCAGTGGTTAAAAGAAAAAAGAAAACAACAACAACAACGTCCTTGTTGTCAATGACGGATGGTGAATATTGCCTTGAACTTTGCCATGACAAACCACAAAATTACAGCTTTCTTCCAATGGAAACGTTTTGCTAAATGTACTTGCCAAAAGCTGGAAAACTGCAGTCTTCAAAAGTAAACACATTTCCCCTTGTACGTCAGATGCATATATAATGAGGCAGGTTCGACATAGCCTACTGTAACTACATCGTGAAACACACATCCAGATTTGACAAAATTGGCTGGAACATTTTGATACAGTGTCAGGTTTAATTAATACAAGCTCACAGCATTGCACGCCCGGGGTTTGTGGCTGTGCGTGAAGCCACGGACCGATATATTTACCCGTAGTATTTTAGTTTAGTTGCAGTTGTTTGTTGAAAAAAAAAAAAAATATGATACTAATAAAAATACATCTGGAGTTGTTATATTCAATTGGACTATACGCCCACAGGCGCTGGTGTCACGTGCATGGAAAGACATGCTAAGCCAATCATTTACCCACGATGTATTTCCTAACGAAACATGAGCTAGAGTCATTTAAAACGTACAAATATAAATTATATAACATTTTGCTGCAAAGCACAATCCTGCGTTTTTATACAGAAAAACGAAAAAAATAAATTAAAACAATTCCTGTCATTCTCGACTTTACGGTTTTCTATAGAACAAAGGAATTTGGCGTTACTACTGCCATTGGAAGTTTTATGGTGGATGTTGAGAAGATTTTAGTGGTCAAATTCAAGTGCTGTGTCTGGACAGCTGTCTGCTTTCTTTGTACTTGGATGCAGGATGCATCATGTGAGTCAGCCTTTTGTCTATACGTGGGCAGTAAACAGTCCAATGCTAACGCCACATTTTTAAACCTGGAATTAATTTGGTCAAAAGCGCACTGTCTCATGCGTTGTGTTGTTATTTAAACCCACAAACGTGTAATATTCTTCTGATTGACTGAGAGGACACGGGTGTAGTTATCGGGTTGTTAAAGAACGTACTTTCCGTTTCCCGCATTCAGGATTTGGAATTATTAACAATAGTCCGTCATATCAATTTCACAATGTGCTCTATAGTTACAGTATAAAGTACAGCCCACGACGAGGCAATTCACATTTTTACAACAATGCAGGAACCAACACTATGCTGATGTTTCTCATTAACATTACATGTTAATGGCAATTTATTAAAATCGTATTGAAGTGGACGTGTGTCTTTAAAACTGTAACCACGCTACGCTAATTTCTGGAGGGAAATAACATCTTCTGATGATCTTGGAACATCAGTGGGGACGTATTTAATTTTAGAGGGATGAGGGGTGGCTTTAAACAGGCCCTGTTGGAGTGGCCTATAACATAAGTAGCCGTTTACAAGAAGCCTCTACACGTGCGTAAAAGCGCGCGGAAAGTGTATTTAGAACGTCAGGTACCAGATCCATTACAGTGATCCAGTTTATTCAGCAGCTTCAGCGTTCATTTGGTGCAGGTTAAACACGTTGTTTTACTTGATATATGTAAAAGATGTGTGGGATGTGGTCTGGTAATTATTCTTCAGTCAAAATGGCTAATAGTCGAACAACAGAGGGAAATAAGCAAATACAGATTATTATATTCTGCATTATTTTAACGTAGTTTCATTTGACAGCATAATTACTGATTACTGATGTAGACAAATAAAAATAAGAACATCATATTTCTCCGTGATGAATGTAGCCTACAGGTGATTCATTTGTATGTGCTTGTTCAGTCAGTGTGACAGCCATTTTAAGCCTTGATTTAATATAAAAAGGGGATTTAAATGACTGAATTCACAAACCACAATTACCAAAGTGTCCCGTGGAGTCCACACACAAATGACTCCTTCTCTGTGATTTTGTGAAACACTAAAATGTGGATTGAGCTCATGGGGCTGCTTTTGACTCCTTTTAACTAGTTTATGCCATTATTGGGCTAGTATTCACGATCCTAATTACAGCCTGTGCTTACCATGCCAACGTCTCTTCAGTAAATTACATCACTTTCATTTGTATTATTAAGGACATGTGCCTATTGCCCATGTTTGGGTTCATCCAAATGTATTTAATATAACATTTTTGGCAATGGATGGAAATTTGTTGTTATAAATCTGAAAACGTTGCTCTCCTCAGCACATCACGTTGGTCTTTAATAAACTAAATTACTGTATGAATAGTAAATACTTGCAGAGCCTGTCTGAGTGGTTTAGCATTTAGCACAGGGCTAGCTCCCAGCAGCAGCAGCAGCAGCAGCAGCTCATTAACGTGAACACTGTGTAATTGTAATAAGCGGCAAATATGCTCCCAGTTTTCTTTGTGCATTTGTGCTTCTTGACAATCCTTCGTTCGAACCACCTAGAACCTACCTAAAGCCAACCACTCCTACACATCCAAGTCCACCAAATTGATATATGACAATATCTACTTTCGATCACGTGTCTGCGGGGCGACTTAGACGGATTGCGCGTCATCTCGCCTTCCCAAAATTTCTCCTTCTGCTGCAGCTCGTATCCAAAACATCTATCTATAGTGCGTTGTGCGGGAGAGAGAACGATGTTTAACTCGGTGAATCTGGGCAACTTCTGCTCCCAGACGCGCAAAGACCGGACATCCGAGTTTGGGGACAGGACGGGCTGTGCGTCTAACATCTACCTCCCCAGCTGCACCTACTACGTCCCCGAGTTTTCTGCCGTCTCCTCGTTTCTTCCACAGGCCCCGTCCCGGCAAATCAGCTACCCTTATTCCACGAACCTCTCTCAAGTGCAGCCGGTGCGAGAAGTTTCCTACGGCTTGGACCCTACCAGTAAATGGCACCACAGAGGCAATTACGCCTCGTGCTACTCGGGAGAAGACCTGGTGCATAGGGACTGTCTTCCTCAAGCCACCATGACAGAAATGCTTATGAAGAACGAAAGTGTGTACAGCCATCACCATCACCATCACACCCACCCCGGCTCAAATCATCCATCTGCTGGTTTTTACTCCAGTGGTGGAAAAAATAACGTCCTCCCGCAAGGTTTCGACCGCTTTTTTGAGACCGCGTACTGCGGCGCCACGGACAATCAGTCAGACAATTGTTTACAAAAAGGCGAGGGGGGAAAGCTGGAGAGTGACTCCCAACAGCAGCAGCCTCCAAACTCTGTCCCCGGAGCCGCGGAGCAGGAGAAGGAGCAGGACGATGAGGAGGGGCACACGAATTCAGCCGGCTCCTGCGCGTCTTCCACCGCAGCAACCAAGGACGGGAACCCTAAGAGCAGTCACTCCAGTAGGTATACCGAAGCTGTAAAATGGGGAAGGTTAAGGGGACTAGCCCGGTGTTTTGTCGGTCAGATTTTATGTGGAGTTTTATAAGCATTCAAAGGATTTTATTATAACCCTACAAAGCTCTTTCTTGCAACGAGAAGAATTTTTACGATGGGAAAGCGCTTTGAAAAAAAGGGGATGTTATACACAGACGCCTCTATGGTGAGAGTCTGTGAAATGTTTAAGAGAAAGCTATTGTGACAAATGTTAACTTTGATCATGAACTTGCGTAGGGCATTTTAAGGGATATTCACGTTGGGCTGTCGAGTGTAAAAACCAATTGGGCAGAACATTGCTTTTGGCATCTTGTGATTTCTTTTTTTTTAGCACTAGGCTGGTCGTAAAGTAAACTGTAATGTTAGAATTTGTATATATTCTATCTTCTTAACTCTAGGAGCAGCCAGTCTATCATATTTTAAACATATATGTATTCAACATGTCAACATTTCGAATTATTAAGCAGCTTGTTGATCCCAGGTGCACACGTAGTAATGTGACTGTCTAATGCACAGTGACTTTGTACAGAAAGAGAAGAAACATATTCTGATGAGTGTTTGTTTAAATCATACCATTATTTATGTCTTAAGATTAAGGTGACTGTTTTAGGCAAACGAAGCTAACAATATAAATGCTAACGCTTGATAAATAAATTGACGGTACCATTTTTTTTTAATAATTAAAGCCATTTAAGTATATTTCTTACTGCTAAGAATTGTAATAATACATGTCAATATAAGTGCCATATTGTGAAAATAGTTTCCTCCAGAGGAATGTGACGCACGTAATGTGACAAAATAAAAATGTTGTTACATATTTATAACAAATAAACACATACTTATAGTGCCGCAAGTTGATATTTTTCCCTTTTAGCAATTGGGATACTTAACACTCTTTACGGCCTCTGCTGCTTTGCTGGATAAATATGTACTAAAATGTTGTCATGACACTAAAGCTGATTTCCCAGTTTGGAATTGTCCATAATACCAAAGCCTCAATAGCCAATACAGGCCATATTTGAATTGTTTACTTGCATTTCAAACTCTCACATGCTATGCTTTGTCTTTTTAGGCGCTCCCCGAACAAGAAAGAAGCGGTGCCCATATTCCAAGTTTCAGATCCGAGAACTTGAGCGGGAGTTCTTTTTTAATGTTTACATCAACAAAGAGAAAAGGCTCCAACTTTCTCGAATGCTGAACCTGACCGACCGCCAGGTTAAGATCTGGTTTCAAAATAGAAGAATGAAAGAGAAGAAATTAAGCAGGGATCGCCTCCAGTATTTTTCTGGAAATCCCCTTTTGTGAGTTGAAAATATCAGCTCTGATTAAAGACATTATGGTATATATTCTCCTCTCCCTTGAATTGTAACTGTGGGCACAGACATTTTGTAAAGAAGCCCATGCACCATGTGTGCATTGCAAGTGGAAAGTTCGGGTCATGCTTTAGGCCTGCATGGGATGAAGGCGCAATTTCCTAATTATTCAGAAAGGATAAAATTATAGAAATGAAATTATAGTATAATCATTGCTGTGGCTCTTGAAGTTGTCTATTCATCATGAGTGTTTACTCTATGTTCACATGGACATATTTGTTAAATATCAAATATAATCATTATTGTGCATATACCTCCCGCTAATCCCCCTTTCCCTGGTCTTTTTAAATATGGAATTATTTCCAGACCAGTGTTATGGCAGTTATACTTGATGCATTTTCCTCATTGATGTGATATCCAATATGTGAAAATATATCAACCCATGCAACGTGCATCTATGAATGTAAATAGGCGTATGTTCAATTTTCTTTTCCCGTTTCACTGCTGCTAAGCCCCCTCTGACCCATCCCCGCGCGGTTCTCTCTACTGCCCATTGAAATACACAGATGTTCATTAAATTATTTGTTTCAGCGTTGGTGCTCTCAGTGGCAGAGGGAGGAACATCTCATTGACTCGTATACCCTATGTAATACATATGAAATAAACAAGGTATAGTAAAATCACACCGACTTCGTGTTTGTCTTCCCAGCGCGTCACTGCACACCAGAAGCTGCAGTTGAGCGGGAGAACGTTGGACATTTGAGCAAACAGAGGACAACATATAGAGTTTAATAATAACACATACAAATACATATATAATTATTGTTGAATAAAGATGAATCGATTATATTTTAGAGACTTTTAGTGCGAACTAAATGTAGCCACTCCTGTAGTCTAGACACTACCATAAAGACAGAACACTAAATGGCTACTTTTTCCCCTTAATTGCCCCGGCTGTTCAAGGGAATGATGTCCACTTCCGCACTAAATAGTAAACAAGGAAGACGGCATGTCCAAAGGGGAAAAGTTACCAAAAGCCAAGCGCCCTTTGCATACAGATGTGATGCTCAATATTCTCTCATCACAACGTATTCACACACTTATCAGGTTAGCATTGAAGCTTAGTGATAGCAGTTTATTATTATACCATTTATTGTTCAGTCAATGTCACTAATGGTGCTCAATCCTCTTAAGAGATAGGTCCCAATGAAAGCCATGCGCTGTGAACTACTTTTACGCACATCTTCAGTTCATTTATCATCTTGCTGACCTCCAACTGCATGGGATTTCCACACATCAGTTCAAATAAAGAATTGTTGACTGATTGGAACAGGCGTTTTGGGTTAGATCACGATACAGTGAGGGTGAATTTAATTTTAATTGGCGTGTCGTTTTTCTTTCTTTCTTCCTTGTTTCACTAACTACTCATGTGCTCTATGAGTTTCAAGGAGTTTGCACGTGTGCATTCACAACAATTTATAATTAAATCTAGTCTTTGAACTTCAATAATGTCAAGGCCTTCACCTTTAACCCTCTGCAGTAAAGTGGAATCAAGGAGCCCCATTTGCCCGGAAATGTGTGCCACGGCAGGACGGGCCAATGGGATCGAGTGGGAACAGAAAAGGAATGTGTAGAGAGTCCAACTTTGACCCTTCGCGTTAAACTACAGCAGGTAACTTGCCAGCTTTAGCGCGCCCAGTAAATAGACTTTATTGTGCTTGTAAAATGTATAGCTTTCACGCATGAGCCGTTTTAAAACGTGTTGGTATAAACTGTACGCCCAATTCTGAAAAGTAAAAAAAAAAAACATCGCGTTGGTTGAGCTGGTACAGTGTCATAATGGGTGGTTCTAATGTGTTTTGTGCGTTCTGTGTTCAGATTTATTCTCACTCTGTCCTTTACTCATTAACTTTGCATGCTGCGTATGAAAGGATGGTTTGGTTGAGTGTTTATTTTTTAACAAAACAATGCTCTTCGTTTCGTTTTGAATGAGGTAAGCTTTAGATCCATGGGTTTCGGAGTGATAAAAAAAGAGAACATTTTGTAAATTCAGAACAGAGTGGGCTTGTAGCTTATGTCTTTTGAAGGGTGAAAAGTCCTTACAATCTCGCGTATAAACCGGAAGATGATACCAAGGGGGAAAGTATGCCGTTGCAATGATATGTTCTTATTGAATTATTAAATGTTTTACCATCTGAAACAAAGCATTGGCTGAGATCAAGGCTGTAGGAACTCCTCCTTGCTGTCGCCACACCCACCAACCTTGGCCCTGGGACGGTGACGTGGGACATTTGTAGGTTGTAAGACGTAGCACGTCACCAAGAGAATTCGGCTGCAGAGACCCTGGAAGTGTTGTCTGCTGACCACACGGGGGCCCGGGATCCTCTAATCCTGTACTGCTGGGCTCCTGCATCACGTTTATGTGGCAAGGGTTCTGTCAAATGGACGTCTCAAAGCAGTATAACAAACGTCCTCAAGGTGGAATAACACAGGATGATTCTGGTATTATTATTATTATTATTATTATTATTATTGTAGTAGTAGTAGTAGTAGTAGTAGTAGTAGTAGTAGTAGTAGTAGTTGTAGTAGTAGTAGTAGTAGTAGTAGTAATAGTTCTACTAGTAGTTAAATCTAAAGGCGGTATTATGTTATTATATTATTATGTGCCCGGTGTTTTGCCGTAACGTGGCCTAATATCACACGGGTTATAATATTTGAGTTGTAATATTTGAATACATTAATGCTTTCTAGATGCAGAGTGACCGAGAGTGAAGAGCACACCAGCTGCAGTTTGTATTGTGTGTGAGGGGTAAAGCCTGTAGCCTTGAACCATGTGGTGTGTATGGAGCCTGAATAAAACATACAACATTCATTTAGAGTGTTATATTATAAGTAGCATATTACACATATTACACATATTACACATATTACACATTGGTAATAGTTTGCGCGCTGTGCCTAATGTCATAGCGCGGACAAGACAAAACGTACAGATCCTCACGCGGGCTAAATGAAGGAAACCTGGGTTTACGTATGTTTTTAATGCTGGTTTTATTAAAGACCTAAATTGAGCCCTGACCTATATATTTGAGGGAAATGGAAAATACGTTTAAAGCACTTTTTGTGGCGTGAGATGTTTAGCGCGCAGAGCTAAACTGAGAGGGAAGAACTGAGGAGCCGTGGGCTATAGTCATAAAGCAATTTTCGTGCCTGTCCATAGTGCGAATAAAACAAACCTTTGTTTGCTATCAAGGAGTCTATAATTAACTATAATTAAGTGTAGTTTCGTCCTTCCATGTCTCGTGGAAGCAGTAGGCTATTGAGACACTCAACACAAAAGACAAACAGTGATCTCTCACATATTATTTTATTTAATTACCTTTGTCTTATACTGTCTCTGTATTAAAATAAATACAGAGCACAGTGGTATGAACGCTAGTCATGTTATTACATTTGATGTCTTAAAATATTGTGAACAAACACGTGCAACCAGACAGCTTATTCGTGATGGGGGCCTTTTGGTCTGACATTTATTTTCATATCCGCACGGTAGCCTTAATTCATTGAACTCCGAACTTACTATGTAACGTTGAACGAATGCACAAAAAGAAGGGTTGTATAAAAAGATTTAGTTTTAGTCACATCTGGACAATGTTTTATAAAAACAAGACTCTTTCGTCGTGTGCGGATCTATTTATCCTACTCTCTAAGAGCATTTATCTTGTGAAAGAAAATATTTAGAAGCTATTTTCAACAACAAACCAGTCAAACAAACAAACAAACAAATAAATATATTTTCTTTATTGAATTTTCTGAATACTTTCAAAAAGCCACGTTGCACAGTTAGTTGGCCATGACATGTGAAATGGCGAACTCACTTCAGCTGCTCCTGCTCCTGTTCTTTTCTCTGGTATAGAATTAGCCCATGAGTTTTGTGCTAACCATGTAACACATCTAAACACATTCCCAAACTGAATTCAACCGCGGAAAAATAAAGTGGACAGACAGCGCTTATTTTGGGTTAATATTAATAAATGCCTTTGAAACCTTAAAGACTCTTCACGTGAGACGGAGAAGCCAATATCATACAAAGCTCCATTTAAATAACCTACAATGCAGGAGGGAAAACAGTTATTTAAATCTCGTGAACATAAAATGAACAACTTATTTACGCCTATAAAGTAGAAGATGCCATACAATAGAGTCAGAATAGTGTAAGTGTATTCTTAAGATGAGCATCATTCACTGTCAGAAATAGACAATTCTCATAGCTTGATGAGAATTGTTTTCAAATGTGGAATCATACGTTTAAAAGCGCCAGGCAATGGGCTATAAACCAGCATTATAGCCTATTGTTTATAATACTTGATTATACATTGAAATATCATTTACTTCAGTGGTAGCTTTACAGAGATTTCTTCAGCTTCAGCAAACAGCGCATAAATCCTCAACAATGTTTAAGTTTGGGCTGTATATATTATTATTTCACTACAGGCCCTTGCACGCATTATGTGTAATATTAAGTAGTCCTGTTTACAAGAGAAAAACATAGGCGATATCGGACAAAACGAACTATGTTTTAACAAACCCTCTGTCCCCATATCCATACATCCATATATCCATATATCCATATATCCATATATCCATTGGTCAGGGTGGTCCAACGTCGAGTTGAGTGTAGAACTTTTTTGGGTGGTATTGTGAGCATAAAGCAAATGAAAAATCACACAGCTCCAAAGCCACGGCTAAGAGTCTCTAACTTCTACTGCAGCAAGTCCTTTGTTCTTTTTGTCGGGGCCTGCTGCCTGTTACGCCTGTAGTCCACATGGTGGCGGTCGTGCTCCACCAAAAACCTCTCTCATCCCCCAACTTGACCGGGCTGACGTCACGTTAGTCTGGAGCATCAAGGCCACTTCCACGTTTCTATTGGTCCGGAAATCACATGACTCTTCCCTCAGCATCTTTTATAATGTTACTGATATATTTGCTCTCGGATGTCAGTCCATACGATCCGATTCTCCTGGAAAAACGGCAGTTTAGAGTTGATGACGCTAAAGGCCAAAGATGTCATGAATAGCCTGTAGCTGCCTGTACATTCCTCATGGATTCCTTAAAGGGTGGATCGTCTTGCTTTATGGGTGAGGGTTATTCCAGCAACCCTGGGATGTACACCCCCTTATCTGCAGACTATGGATATTCAGAGATGAGAAACATAGAGAAGCTGAGACCGTCTCCACAAACGTGTAAAAAAAGTCCTTCTGGCAACTTGGCTCTTGGAAATATTCCGTATGCATCATACCTGCCCCAACCACCGGCCACATGGACCCCCGGCTCCACATCCAGTCGAGACCAACCTGTTGCACACTGTTTACAACCTTGTTCGCTTCCAGCAGGCAACGTCAAAGAGGAGGCGTTTTGTTGCCTTTATCAGAGCGGCTGTGGCAATAAGAGGAAGGAGACAACAGAGCCGACTGCTTACATCCGGCTAGGAGACAATAGCCACAGGCCTGGGCAAACTGCCCCTTCGTCTGGCGGCTGTTTCCAGAGATACAGCGAGGCCAGGCCGCAGCAGGACAGCCAACAGGAGTTTCCCTCCAGCTCCTCTTCTCTGACCCACTTGGCTGTTGATTCAACAGAAGAACAAACAACAATTAGATGCAGCAAACCATCGGAAAATGCCAGGGAGGTTTCAAAAACAGTGGAGAGTCAGAGCAGGAGGGAAGAGGCAGTAAAGACTGACAGCTGCCCTGATAACTCGGACGGAGAATTAAAAGGTATACAAACTCTCCACCCTCCGCTCAGCTCCCGTAACATTGTGCATGTAAAGACGTGATTCACAAGCATGGCACATAAATGCATGAATATTACAGAGGAGTCAAACAGAACGGCACATGTGCAGGGCTGGCATCTGACAGCCTCGCCTCGGCGGTTTGGTAACTCATGGCATTTAACACCATTCTATTAACGTGAGAATGTGAGTTGAGTGTTTATCAGTCACACTGAACACACTGTGCGCACTGACAATCATGGCTCTTTCCACTCACTTGTGCTGACTTTTTATTTATTTCTTTTTTCTTGTGTGGACACATTTCGGCTTTACATATCATTCCGCGAATTTGTCTTTAGGTCTATAACAATAATAACAATAGTAATAATAATAATAACAATCACTATTATTATTATTATGATAGTAATAATAGTAATAATAGTAATAGTAGTCATAATAGTAATAATAATAATAATAATAGTAATACTAGTAATAATAATAAGAATAAGAATAATGGGCTGATGATAATACTGTTATTTTATTAGGCCTGTATTTTTATTATGAGCCTAAATAACACCAGCATTACCGTAAGCGTAATATGGTGCCAATACAATTTTGGTCAGCAATTATTTTTGCAATTGACAAAAACTACGCTTGCTTCATAAATAGTTTATCAGGTTATATCAGTTTTATCAAGTCCAATGATCCATCACATGTGGAAAAAAAACCTGTGTGTGCGTATCTGACTCATGTGTGGATATTTGTCTAACTCTGGTTATTCCCAATGACGTATTTGTAAACCTGGTAAATAACATAATATAAAACACACCGAGTCATACACATATATATTATCTCTCTTTCAAAACCAATTTAGATAATTAATTAACTTATTATTGCTTATTTTCTGCACAATGTAAGCTATCTCCCGTCTCTAGTGCATGAGCAGCCTAAATAGTTGTCCTTTTGGTTACAAAATATCATATCTTCGGCGCGCAAAGGTAATAACATTTTATGGGAGTCTGAGGTGCCATAGGCCGAGACAAAAGGAGTGATTATACTAGTGGTTTGGTTTGGTCTAATTATAGGCGTTCCTCTCATAAAAAGCAATTTAGAAACAGTGGGAGTTCGGATCATAAGATTCGCCAGTCGCAGTTGTCTGATTATTCTTCAAAGATGGCTGCGAACGGTGCACTTCCCAGCTCTCCACATAAAACGGGCGTTCTGATCCAGAAGCGAGGATGGACATTTGAGTCATGGGCGTGTTCTTCTGGACACATAACAAAGAATACCCTCAATGTGGCCTATATTATTTTTGAAGGAACCGTGTTAACGTTTGTATCGCTTTTGCCTCATCAGATGATAGAAACGAGACAAGCGGGAGCTGGTTAAAAGCCAAAAGTGGACGGAGGAAGCGTTGCCCATACACAAAGCATCAGACGCTGGAGCTGGAGAAGGAGTTCTTGTTCAACATGTATCTGTCTCGGGAGCGCCGCCTGGAGATCAGCCGGAGTATCAACCTGACCGACAGACAGGTCAAGATCTGGTTCCAAAACAGACGCATGAAGCTCAAGAAGTTAAGCAGGGATAACCGGGAAAGGGGGCATTTTTACAACTAATCTGGAATGTTGCGCTTTAGCTCATAAGCGCTCCACGCCACATGACATAAATACAAACTGATGTCATGGCGCGTCAGACACATTATCTCGCTTATGTGTGGAGCTGCTGTAACTGCGAGATTCATTGAAATACATGTCAGGGTGGCTTTTTTTTTACCATAGTTGTGGTCCACAGCAGTTTTGCCAGTCTGCAATGACCACATGTCATATATAGTTACAATGAAGAGACGTATAGGAACTTATACTAGTTTGTCAATAACTCTGAGATTTATTTTGCAGTGTTTGTTGGACACTACTGCTTCTAGTGGATTGTCCGAAGTATAATTCCCAACAACTAAAACGAAGGAAATTATCATAAGCACACCTTCCTTGGCATTAATTGGAAATAAAAGGGAGTGAGATACATCGGGATGGGAGAAAGAAACCTTAGCGCAGCTTTAATAGAATTGAAAGACCATAACGTTGATTTAAATATTATCCAGGTGACCACAGTAAGTCAAGGTCATAAAATTCTAATGTCAGGTTCGCCCTGGAAAGCGTTGGGGGAGGATTTTATGATCTGCAAATATAATGTGCTGCAGCAGTAAAGATGCGTTTAAAGGTGTGTGTGTGGAGGAGGGCGAACCCAGACTGCAGGATCCAAAGGCACTGGGCTAAAAGAAGTATGCAGCCTCCGCCTCCGCAATGGAATAGTACATGGAGCTCTATGGATTCTTAAGATGGGAAAAAAAAAAAAAAGATGGAGGATAAAGACAGTGCCGCCTGCATGGACAAGCATTCAACTGAAGCTTTGCGGCAAACACGTGGATAAGTAAAATACAAGGCGGACGTTATCTTCTGACTCGAGTAAGGTAGGACACGAGTTTTACGTAATATTTAATTTCCTGTTTGGAAAGTATGTCACAACTGTCAGGGGAGCGCGCTTGACAGCTACTGGCAGGCGTGCGCGCGTGCTGCTGAGAGCTGGCCTGACTTGCCTGCTTTGTTTTGTTTTTTTTGCGCTATGGGTTCAAGAGGCTTTGTTTTGCATTGAAGGTTATATTTTGACACGTGATTAAGCTATGCAAATATTGGCCAGTTTTCCGCAGTACAATCTCCCTCATCAAAGTCCAAGCAATCAGAGAATGAATCAGAAACTATGTGTCAGTGTGCACAAGTGTGTCATATCTATTGTTTGGTAATACTCGCCGTCTCTTTGTGCTGTTAGATCGTCCTCATTTGGGCTTTTGCATGCATTTTCCTCCATGGATTTTAACCTCTTTGCGCGAAGCTGAAGCGTAGTCTAGGTAGTTTCATGTTGTTGGGGTTGGCTTCCTGGCTCGGCAACAAGAAACTGCCTTGATTACGTCAGTTCGTCTTCATCAAGGGCACAATTTCCGCTGAATATCCCTTGCCCGGTCTCCGCAAATGGCATTGTAAATGAACTGGCCAGTAATACATTGGACAGAGAGCTTCTTTCTTTGCCGGGATTTTGTGGCGGGCTGTAAAAAGTCAGCTCTCAGAGGCATAATAGGTTGTAAACAACACAGGCTAAAGTTTGAGACGGTTGTGGTGCATCTGTCACAGGGTGAGCTTTTCTCTGCATGGATTTAATGGTTTCAGCTGCTTTATGATCATTTCAGAGAGGCATGAGATGGCATTTGGACTCATTTAGTATTGGTATCATTTAAATGTGAGCTTTTCTTATCCAACGGATGGAGATATAAACTAAAAAGAAATAACTTGGAACTTGAAAAAGAAATACCTTGTAAGCATTGTAAGAGTTGTTTTAATTGATTTGCGTGAATAGATTGAAACGTCATAATGATAATACATTGATATACACACATTTTTATGTACACATTAAGGATAGATCTTGCAGATTTTTTTTTTATTTTTATTTTTTTTGGTGTGTGTGTGTTCTATATCAGTGACTAATCAATAGCTATAACATTATAAAACATATTACATACAGTCACTGCTCTTAACATCCCGACTTCAACTTTAAAACGACAAAATACTTGAGTACACAGTTATTATAAAAGCACTTTTTTACCACAACAACATTTTAACATTTTACAAACCTAAACATGATCCCTTAGTAACAAGTACAAGGATAATTTAGCTTGGTAAACAGAGATGCTTATAGTGAAATTAAGTTATGGAACTTAAGTTATGGAACAAGTTATTCCAATTAAATGTAATTTTATGGGGAAATGTTTTGAATCTTTATTCATGCAGAGCACTCGGAAGAATGGGTGCTAACTTTCTAGGACATTCTTTCAAGTATCTGGAAACCTTATGGCTATAAATAGCCTACATTTGAAAATAATTATTTCCCTGTTACATTGTATTCTTCCCTTGAGTGGAAACCAATCTTGTCCTATGACGAAACATGTTGCATAAAGTAAATATATCTGTTCAATTCTGTAGTGGGTTTGTAAGTGTACAGGGCTTGAGAACAGCATCAGCATTTCAATAAAGTCTATAAGTGTATATTCTACTCTTTTACTGTTTTTTTGTATGACCTACCTTTAAAGCTGGGTCAAAATAATTACTTGTATAATCAATATTTCGGCTTTGCACACTTGTTGAAATGGTTTAAAAATATGTCACATAATACATTTCTGATTACACTGATATTTGCCTTTAAGTCTGTCACAGAAATCAACTAAAACAACACGCGCGCACACGCACGCACGCGCACACACACACACACACACACACACACACACACACACACACATACATACACACACACACGCGAACCTTTTACAAACCTTTTAACTGATTAACACAGATATTTAAGAGCTCATTGAGTGCCCTGAGCAGAACAATTAACTCCAATCAAGTGGTGGTAAAATAAAATAAAACAAACAAACATTGCCACATCAAAATATCCTCTGCATTTGCCATTTGTCTTTTTTTTTCAAGAAAATAAATGCACCAAGATGAAAGAAAAACGTTGCATACAGAGTAACAGCCAAATTACAGTTGCAAGCCTCATTAGATTGAATGATTGTAATGATATGTGATGATAATTTGATTTGATGAAACAGTGTGTCTCAGACTGTTGTAGTGACCCCCGCGCCCCCCACAGCGGTGGTGCAACTGGAAGAGACAGTCTGGAATCCAAAGTCACTTTCATTCAGCTCAGTGAATGAGAATCTTCCTTGGTATGCGTCACTGACAAAGGCTTTACGGCGCAGGAAACACCACTTGGAGCTCCAAAGATTCGCCCTAAAACCATATACACATAAAACCATTCATTTCACTTTGTAGTGCAGACAGGGACCAAAGCTTGAGACACCCTCTGCTTCCGGACATTTTAACGTGTGGCTGCCACGCCGCAATAATGCAATTACATAGGCCTGTGCTCTTCTGCTCTGGATTAAAGATTGTTGAAGATGTGCAGTAATTCCATAAACGTCCAATTATTCTGGCAATACATTTCAAATCTACAGTTTAATCAGTCTACTCTAAAATCCACTCTGAGATTGTATGGTGCTGCGCGATGGGCAATTGTGTATTTTAGGTAATATATATGTCATCGCCTTAACGGGATGAGAATAACTCATCTTAAATCTTTCATTACTTCCGTCTGCACTCCAATTTTACAAGCAATGTCATTATTGAATCTTCAATAAATAAAAATGATCAAAGCAGTATTGACACCTTTGCTAAATTATATTCGAATAAATAAAACATTTGCATGATTTTGGCGGGACTTTTTACACGAGCACAACGGATAAATTATAACTCATTTGGTGGTGACATCGTGTTATGGACCAAGTCCCAGTGCTTTTATTTGTTTTTATTATTTGTATTTGTTTCGTTTTTGTTATTTTATTAAACAAAACCACAACTGGACAAAAACAGTCTTAAGTGTACGTTTTAATGCCCGTGTCCTCGGTCTCTCAAAAACTACTGCAGTAACAAAATGTGTGGTACTTTCGGAGATATTAGGTATTAGATATTTATTTCGATGTGTAAAAAATATTTCAAAATACGTGTATCAGTAGATATAGGTCAAGATCAACAATTAGCCAAAAATTATCTCATCCAAATAATAATCTTGAACAAAATAATTAAATTTCCACTATTGTTGTTCCAAAGTGAATACATGAGTCACACAAAATAAAACCAAAATAGACAAATATAGACTTTCAGATGCAAACTTATCAAGGATGTTTTTTTGTTGTTTTCAAACTAAAATACAAAAAAACGTTGCAACAATTGCTCACATAGAGATAACGGCATTCATCAATTTAGAATCCATTATTACTGCTCTTAATTGTAGTTAAGAGTCTAGCCTCATTGACACATGGCCCTTTAAAGCTTTTATTGCCTTATGTTTTTGTAATAAAGGTCGTTGAGCACTTCCATTGCCGGTTTAATGGCACGATTACGATAAAGGGATGTACAGAGCTGCAAGTCATGGCAATAAGCTATACAGCCTAATATTTGAGTTCATTTTCCCTCAGACCCCAGCCTGTCATTAGCCGAACACCTTTTGGCGTTTCTCAGGTTAAGGTCTGGCTTCTGGCCGTCAAAATGTCATGGCTAAATCGGATTTCAAGAGCCAAGACGAGGGAAACCAGAAAACGGCGCTGACGCTATTTTGAATCAACCATTAGCCAAAATATTCTTTACTCTATTAATTCAGCATAATCTATCTAAATCCAACAATAATGCATTTGATATATTTGCCAACTTTGCATTGTATGGTTTTATTGTACATTTTCTATCTTGTCTTGATTGTTACGTATATGGAGAACGGTAGAAAGTAGCCTAGTTGATATACAGTTTGTAATGTTGGCTACATTTTAAACTATTAAATCTGTAATTAAAATGCGGACATTCACAGCCACGTATGTTTCTCTTCTTTCTTTTAAAGTAAACTCCCAGGTTTCATCACTGCGCCGCGCTGGAGTTACGAACAACAGCATTTATATCAAATCTGTAGAAACAAGACAACAAATTACTGACAACAAGCTCTGTCTCTTTTCCTGGCTCTTATTGCACATACATATTTCATCAGTTAGCTGCTAATATT
The DNA here is from genome assembly GCF_026437365.1 of Eucyclogobius newberryi. Taxonomy (NCBI): domain Eukaryota; kingdom Metazoa; phylum Chordata; class Actinopteri; order Gobiiformes; family Gobiidae; genus Eucyclogobius; species Eucyclogobius newberryi. The sequence goes on along the minus strand of NW_027315801.1, from coordinate 30,338,514 downwards.
AGGCTTCCAGCTGTCTAATTGTTACACGTGACACGCGCCTCACACGGTTCCTCTTACTTAAAGCACATTACATCGCCTTCTTTGCAGCGACACAGAGTTAATTTCACAAGCTGCAAATGGCACGCGGGGCCTGGTGTAAAACAGCGAGCTGCTGCCATCAGAGCCGCTGGAACAGTATCTAGTATCTTATAAAAGCATTTTGGTTAGCCCTTTAATCAACCTTTTGCCTCCTCCGCTCAGCAGTCTCCGGGCTTCCTTTCCTCGGCCCTCTACTTGATCTGAATTGTTTCTCGTGCGCACGGTCTTGGTGGTATGGGAAGTTGGGTGAAGTCCTATTAACGACACGTTTATGAACAATCAAATGGCGCTCGTTAAAATTTATTGATAGGCATAAAAACACGAACCACCGCACCAGCCATAACACAATCTGCTGAAATGGGCTGTTTGTCCCCGAACCTTTGTCCCTCTTTCCTCTTCTGTGGATTTAGAAATATACAAGCCTGTTCTTTCAACTTTATTGCTGTTGTAGAGAGGATGTCTCATCAATGTATTTATATTATATGCTTACTCTTTTAACGCGCTCTCCTGTATTAAGTGCTAAACAAGTAAGATATCAAAGCCACTTGATCAAATGTTTCCGTGCAGATAAAGATCATATATATATACAATGACCGCAGCTGTAATAGGCAAGGCTTCCATAGGAATAACATAGCGCTGGTAGGACAGAGATTGATTACAACATCAAATAGTGCCTCAGTCGCTTTTTACTGCGCGCAAGTCTGTGCTTCGTCGAAAGAAACGCCTACTTTTGCGCCGGTATAAGATTTACTTTTTCATCATGAAGATATTCTTCGTGGGGATACCTCTAACAGGTCCACGTGCACGAGCAAAAAGGGGACACTGTATTGAAATGACTTGCATCCCTAGTCTTGGACGTATGGCGCATTGATCCACTGTACAATCTTTGAGTGGGTAAATATCATCACGTGTTACCGAGGAAGCCAATCGCAGCCAGGGAAGTGCAGAGAAATAATTACCTGCCTTGATTGTTCTATGGCTAGATAAAAGTACACATACAGTCCATATAATAATCGGATGCATGTTTAAGAGCCTGGACGCAGCGACATGTCGACCACGGGTCCAATAACTAATTATTATGTGGACTCTCTGATCAACCATGAGCATGAGGATGTTCTCGCTGCCACTCGGTTTTCTGCGGCCGGGTCTCACCCCGCTGGCGCCCGCCCGACGCCCCTAGTCCCGGAGTGTGCCGACTACCCTTCCTGCAGCTTCGCACCCAAGCCAACCGTCTTCTCCGGCTCGTGGGCTCCGGTCCACTCGCAGTCCTCTGTCGTTTACCACCCGTACAGCCACCAGCCGCACTTAGGCACAGACTCGCGGTACGTGCGCTCGTGGCTGGAGCCTATCTCCGGAGCGGTGCCTTTCCACGGCTATCCAGGGACCAGCAGGCAATTCCAGGAGCACAAAGCCGGCGAGTGTCTCGGTGCCAGCGGCAGGACCTTCACGGATTATCTGTACTGCTCCCCCGCAGATATACGCGACAAGACCCAGCCGAACCTGCCCTCTCCCGAGTCGGAGTTTGTGACTTCAGGGAAACATAAAGACGACAAGCCGGAGCTAGATCCGAGTAAGTTCAAGCTCTTGTCGCGCAATCCGTGCGGGTGGGAGGCTGTGCGGGGAGTGTGCGGGGCGGTTAAGGCTTCAAACCCTTATAAAGTTCAACATGGACAGAAATTATAAGCTATTCCATACTCCCTTTTGTGTTGAGTTGTGAAGCGCATCTGCTGGGGATAGTTTTAAGAAGGTTACTACCAGGTTAATATCGGGGCTATAAAACTGGCAGGGTTGTAAACATGGACTCAGACCTATACAGCAAGAAGTTGAATTTGGGGGAAGTAAAACATGAGATAAAATCAAGCTTTGATGATTTTAATGTGAGTCGGGATTCCTTACGAAATACTATTGTAATTAATGTAGTTATAGTAGTTGACGTGAACATATGGCACACCAAAACTACAAGCCGCCTTTGTGCTGCTTATATTATGGGCCATTATAGCTCTGCAGAAAAAATATGCTCAGTTTTATTCTTGATGGTAAAATTCACTTAAAAGTTGCAAAAAATAATAGAGTCAAGTGTGTGTTCATATATGAGCCTTGGTTCTCCTTTCTATTACGTTCAGGACAATCCAAAAACTCCCCACCCTTGAAAACTAAACTAACTTTAGGAATGTAGGGACTCACTCGAGGACTTTCACCACGGACCTGTAAAGGCTTGAACTACTGGCCACTTTATGGGCCAATAAAGTGAATAAGCACATTCAGTATTTTACGATGGTGTTACTCAAGTTAAGGGGACAAGAAAGCAAGTGTCTTTGCGTTTGGATAAATTCTTTACTCAGCCGTTATTTTTAAATTGCTCATGTTATTGTTAGTGTTCATACAATGTAATATACTATAGGATCATATTGTATTTAATTTTGCTAAATCAAGCCTAATGAAGCGTATTTTGTTCTATTGCTAATTTATAAAATACAAACAACACGAACACTTGTGTAATAATGTGTCTAAAGTCGTTTGGAATTTTTAGATTTTGATGTCATTTATGATTTTTTTGTTTTGTTTTGTTTTTTGCCATTTTCAGACAACCCAGTGGCAAATTGGATACACGCCCGCTCCACGAGGAAGAAGCGATGTCCTTATTCAAAACACCAGACTCTTGAACTGGAGAAAGAGTTTTTGTTTAATATGTACCTTACACGGGATCGACGTTATGAGGTCGCCAGAGTCCTGAATCTGACCGAGAGGCAGGTCAAAATTTGGTTTCAGAACCGGCGAATGAAGATGAAGAAAATGAATAAAGAAAAAGGAGAGATAAAAGAACAATAACGAATAAACGGGACTATTTTTCAAATCACATCTAAAACACTAGTGATGGACAGCACAGATGAACCAAAACACAACGTCTCTTCTTTGTATTGATCACTTTGTTCCAATTTATATTCTTAGCTGTTTTGAAGCTATTTGTCTTTCTTAGTGCACAATTTCATGTCCCTCAAAATTACTACAATGTATAGAAATAATAAACAGGATGTAGGCTATATTCATTTGTCCTTTTGTGCTTTTTTTGTAAGAATCAATGTTTGGATAGCCTATGTTCTTCAAGAAAATACTTGAATTCATTTCGATTTCATACTCAATAATTTATTAAGTGGAAGTGTCTGTCATAATTTGATTTCTTGTACATTGCTTGTTTTATTCAAAGAGACATATCTGCGCTCGCCTTGTATTTTGTTGTGATGCGCATCGTTGTATTTCTCCACCCATTTTCTTTGATTGTAACATATTCTGTGTGAATACAGATGTGTGTAAATACAAACATAAATACTAAATTAGTGCATTGTCTATTGATCTTGAATTTAAAATGAACACATCTAACACTTGACTGGTTGTGTGTGTTTGGGGAGGAGGACACCATACGTTTGTTCAGTTAGATAATGATCGAAACACAACTATTATAACTGGATCATATTCGTTCACTTAACAATATGGCACCGAATAGCAGTTACTGACATATCCATAAACACAAACATAAGATGCTGATGATGTTTTACGCAACACGCAGGACGCAGCGTAAACACGTGACGCGCTGTGTGTGTCGGCTTAAGTAATACTTTATATCAGATACATTGTTTTGTTGTCTTGGCATATGTTTGTATGTCAGAGCTTGTTGTGTGGCGGTGGCATCTCAGTTATAAGCATGAAAAAAATCAACGTGAAAGCAATCAACCAATGTCGCACATTTGTTTCCTGGTATCAGCCTAAATTGTCTTTTTGTGGTGGTCAACAATACGCACAGGATGCAGTGGTTTCAAAGGACCAATCGAGCATTTCCGCACTGCTCGGACAAAAATGCCAGTTTTACAGCCCCTGTTGGAGCACGGCTGTTTGTCTCAAATGCAGACGAACAAAGCGAACTCGACTAACTGGCTAGACGTCTGGGCTAAATTACTTTATGGTTTTAATGGCCGGTGGTGGTGGAAGTGGCTGACTCGTTCAAAGGAGACCCATGCGCAATGTTTAAGTTAGCTTAGCCTTTCCCGATGGCCAGCAGCAACCACACTGAGGCCTGCTCCATGTGAGTGCTCTAATGCATCACTTAGACAGGGACAAGTCAATATTCAGGCTGTATGCATGTATGCAGATGTGCTCACGCGCGCGCTCATGGCAGGTTTCAATACCTGCTTGTGGCAAGAAGAAATTGAAGTCGGGGGCGTTTTGAAATGTTATTGCACTTTTATCTTTGTAGTGTTTACAGAAACGAAAGAGAAGAGCCATTGTTGAGACAAACGGGCTGCCTTCTGTCCAAACTGCAGTTGTTTCTGATTGGTGGAGCACACCTAGTATAAGACACCTTTGGACACTAGATGACGCTGTTGATCCACGGTTTGAGCTGAAGAAGTGTGTTATGAGGGGATTTGTCCCTGAAGTGACATGGATGCAAATGAAATAGTCTCTCGATGACAAAATTACTGATACAATAGAGCTTTCCCTTTTAATGTTAGGTCTGTAGAATTAAATAAAATGCACTGTTGGAATATAATGAGACATTTTTGTTTTAATTTCTTATTGCTGTTTTTCCCTGTGTCCATTTATATTCTTTAATAAACATATTATACTATAATACATTGTCATATATTCATTAACCATTACATGGTATTATCATTATCATTATTATTATTGTTATTATTATTTGTATTATTATTATTATTCTTTTTTATAATTGCCTAGAATAAAATCAAACGAGACATTATAATATTGAAGTAGAACATTTTAATAAAAGCACAATTAAAATACATTTTAAAGCACTATTTATTTATTCAAAACATTACAATTACATGTACAGCATCGATGCATGCAGTTTAGAACACAATACAAATTAGAGCAAAATTAAAGGAAAAAGCACCTAATAATCAAAAAACAACAACAATGATAATATTAATAATAATAATAATTCTGATAATAACAGCCTTTCATAGTCATTTTGGTGTAAGACTCCTTTTTGACAAATTTAAATGGACAACGTGTGCATCATAAGTCCTCAGACAATGGCAAACTGCACATTTACGGAGTGTAAGAGGTCTATAAAATTGTGTATTTCATATTTTACGATCGCACGTTGGCTACAAAGTGTTAGTTACAGCGCTAAAACCACACTGGCATATTCACAACGCCAAAGAGCCGCTCGTTGTGGCTAAACATCCGTGTACGTGTAGCATTTTATGAACTAGTCCACGTGGGGAGATTTACAGCTAATGTGCGCCGGTTTTACGGGGTCAGTAAAGTGGCACCCAGTATTCATAGGTCGTGTTTATATTTGCGAGTGTTTTACGGCGCGCAATGATCTTTCTCGATTACAACGCGTAAGATGTTTCCTTTTGCACCTGTACACTTGTGTTCTTTCTTTAATGGCCTTTACGACTTTGATTACTTTGTTGAAACTTTAGGGGCCAGTGCAAATATTGAAAGTATGCTTTTTTAAGAAAAAAAAAAGCATAATATCCCAATCCGAAGGCCCATTCAAATACACTTAATAACTATTGTGATATGTTATAGTTGTTTTCAGCTGATGTGTAGGTTAATGCTAACAACACCTTGTGTTAGAAACATAGCATGAATCATATTTAAAGCCTTTTTGCTTGTTGGTTATGATTAGTATACAGCTCCTCCTGAGGTGGATCTACGTAAGCCTCACGTCTGACCGGTCGCTGAAAAGATGAAGGGGTGGGGGTGAGGAGGGAGGGTGAGGAACGGGGCGACCGTGGTGGGGGTGGTTGAGTGGGAAGCTAAAAAAAAAAAAGGAAAAGAAAAAGAGCAGCGTCTGGGACTTGTGCCGGTTGGGAGCAGGACAGCTTCTTTGACATTAGCTTTACGCACATTCAAAGCACATGCATTAAGAAACTGCACAACCTGGGGACCACGAAGTGCAATCCACCGACAGGAACGGCTCTGAGAGAGTGAGCTGCCGTAGATTGTCCAAAGGGGCAGCGTTTCTTCTAGTTCCGGTTTGTCTGCGTGCGCTGGAGGAGTTGGGACCCTTAACAAAAGGCTGCCATCATCCTAAAGGAGATTATCTGCGGCAGGGAAGCGTGCGTGCTTGATGCTAGCTCAAAATGAGCTCCTATTTTGTTAACCCTCTTTTTTCTAAGTACAAAGGGAGCGACTCATTGGAGCCAACTTACTATGACTGCAGGTTTCCACAGAGCGTTGCCCGCAGCCACACGCTGGTCTACGGACCTGGAGCAGCCGCACCGGGCTTCCAACACCCGTCCCATCACGTTCAGGACTTTTTTCACCACGGAACTACGGGGATCTCTAACCCCGGATACCAGCAAAATCCCTGCGCCCTGGCTTGCCACGGAGATGCTACGAAATTTTATGGATATGAAGCCCTTCCGAGGCAAACGCTTTATGGTGCCCAGCAAGACGCAAGCCTAGCGCAATACCCAGACTGTAAATCGTCGAGCAGCTCTAACCCCGGGGAAGGACAAGGCCACTTAAATCAAAACTCCTCTCCCAGTCTTATGTTCCCTTGGATGAGACCCCACGGTCAGAATAACGTTATTATTTCCTATTCTTTCACTGTTAATTACGTGTATGTGCCAACGTGCATGCGTGTTGCTATTACTGTTAGTGTGTTAAATCATGTTTAACTCTAAAACGATGTACGTGTGAGGGACATAATGATGCACATACAACCTGTACTGCAGGTTGCTGTAACTCCGCAGCACATGTCCACACAGAGCAGAGAGGTTGCTTTGAAAAGGGTCTTCAAAAAAAAAAGCTCAACTACTGAAACATAGCTCTTGACACCAGATCTTTGAAGTCAATTATCGTTCTCATAAGACATTTCGCAAACCTGTAAAAGCAACAGAGAGAAGATGGATAAGTCAGTTCGAAATAGCTCACTACTGGCACGCAAAGTGACAGTAAAGGCTAAGATCACGTAGTCTAACACACATGCCCAGGTGCGGATACAAACAGAGTGAGACAGATTTTCACTCGACTTTAGTCTGCTTCAAACTAAGGCAGCAGTGCCATCCAAGGGGAAAAGACACATTTCTGTCTTTTCTGCTATGGAGGGTAAGGATAATAAGACCGTATTAGACGCAAAATCCCTCCATGGTGTGTTGGGTCACACAGATGCATTTAAATGACTGTAAAACACATATTGAACTAATTTGCATATTTAAAACAAGACAGTGCAGCTGTTAGATATTTGGAAACACGTATGCAGTGTTTCTGGGGTTTGAATGACATCGTTAGGATATATATACCTGCAGTACTATCACGTTTACGCACCAGTACCTTAAAAAACAAACAAACAACACACTTAATATACACTTTAAGATACATACACTTTAAGTTAGATGTCCATAAGTCAGTCAGAGTCAGCACCTGAGGTAAAATGAAAGAAGCTGCGTTAGCTGAGTTATTCACCAAGAGGGAAATGAGAGTAAATGCAGAATTAATTATAAGTCATCGGAGTGCTTTTATGGCGGACCGTGGTCAGTCCGGGCTAACCTTTGGCTTTATTTCATTTAAGCCCCAGGAAGACGAAACGGAAGGCAAACCTACAGTCGTTACCAAACTCTGGAACTGGAGAAGGAGTTTCTGTTCAACCCTTACCTGACGCGCAAGCGACGGATCGAGGTGTCCCACGCTCTCAGTCTCACCGAGCGCCAGGTCAAGATCTGGTTTCAAAACAGAAGGATGAAGTGGAAAAAGGAGAATAACAAAGACAAGTTTCCAGGCCAGAGAGGAGAGGCTGAAGCCGAGGCCGAAGAGGAGGGCAACGAGGACGGTGAAGGGGAAGAAACTGAGGAGAAAGAAGCGGAAGAAAAGGAAGAGGCCAAGGAATGATTTTATGGTCCTTTTTATGGTTATATGGCTGAAAACGAGAGAAAAGAGAGGCCCCATAAACAGACCGAGAGTCAGAGGAAGGCAGAGAGCGTCAACTTTATGACCACCCATTCAATTTGTCAAAAGGGAGAAAATCCCACCAATATTACTGTCATAAAAAGTCAAAATTTGACTCGTATTATAACATTTGGCTTTTCTGAGAGACTTGAAGCAAATTGCGTCTCTGTAAAAATAACGCATGTTAGTTGTGAAATGGCATAACTATTTTTTACAAATGTGCTTTTATCAAAACGCATCGCCAAATAAGATCAAGACCAACGCCAACGTGTTTTGTAAATAGATTCCAGCCTCATATCAGAGTAGCCTTTCAGAATTGTAGGCCCGGTTTGTTGAGACTTCATAACAACTGTCACATCGGCGCACAGCCAGTGTATAAACCAGTTTGAATCTTGATTGTTACTGTACTGTTTATCGTTTTATGTGGATGGCCTCGATAGCCATTAGCTCCTCAGACTTCTTTTCTCTAGGATTACCAGGGAGATGCAATCGTTTGAAATTCTCTGATGCTACCTATATCTGGGGGAATTGCAATAGAGATTTTTGAATATACAGATTTCATATGATTTTAATTTGAAAGTGTTATATAACCTTCTATTATTCTATTAATTTATCTGTGTAGCATTTACCCCATATACAATATACACTTGTTGAAGACAATTTAAGTCTTGGGAAGACAATTAGCTCCAAGCCAACGCTTTTTAAGATTGTACTCGGCACTACCTAAACTCAGAGCCCTGCCCTTTACTGATTTTTATTCCACACTCTTTCTTGGGCATCGCTCTGAAAACATTTAAGCTGTTTCCCCAACAACTAAAACTGCCTATGACGCACATTTAGCGATGTGTATGATTATACCTGCTAAAATAACACATATTTTAAACATAAGGGAGTTTTTATTTTAATGTGCTGGTGATATAGCGTAGTAGTTTTGCACTGAATATAACCTTTATGTACGTCTTGTTATATATTGATGTTAACAATATGCTCGTTTCCTGGTGTTTCTCCTGTGAAAGACGGAATTGTGTGTCCTCGCCGTTGTTGATGTAAAATCACAAATAAACAAGATGGCTCACTCTTATTTATGTTTTTATTAATGTCACAATGTTGAATATCAGATACCAGCCGACAAATCAAATATACAAGAGGCTAAGAGCAATAATGCACCTCAAATTACACGTTCACATCGATGCAGAATTTACAACAAACAGCATAAAACGATGAACGAAATGCCCCAGAGCACACGGGACACACTCGTTTTCAGACACTACAGTATTAATACGTGTAAATAAACCAAACAGGGCTTCAAAGCATCTTATCATTCAAACGAAGCTGTGCCAATTTCTCCTCTGTAGAATGTATTTAGTGCGCGCGCCGCATACAAGCCAAAGCCATGCACACTGTTTGATTCATCCGCGCAATAATAGGCATCTTGTCCTAAGGGAGGACTCCAGCCTTTTTAATAAATGTTGGGAAGAATAATGACTGTATGGGTTGACTAATATCTGATGTGGTGTCATGATACAGTAAAATAAATAATCACAAAGCTTTCATGGGAGTTCATTCTTCTATTTATGTCTTTCAAACCCACGCACTTTTATGTGTTTGAGAAAAAGTATATTTTCTGCTTTTGATCAAGTCACGAAAATGAGAAAGTATTAAAATCCAAGCCTCTATACACAAATGGATGTCCCTGCAGCTGTTCATGTTGGAGACACGAACGAGTGAAGTATGTAAGTACAAATGGTGTCCAAGGCTTGACAAAATGGTAAAATAAAAGATTACGGTCTCTATTGTTTACACGCAGTTTATTCGACAAGGTGATGGTATTCTATTTCATCTTGGCTGGAACATTGTATTGACTTTTTCATAATTAGTTGCGTCGTCTGCGCTCATGCTCAATTATTCAGTGGATTGCCATCTCTTCTGTCAGCGCCCGTCCGTTCACTTATTTGAATACGTTCAAGTGAAGCATTGTATGTACAAACCAACCACTAGATGCAAATACTGAGGTGGGAAATTGTCAAATAATTAGTCCCTTTATCGAAGAAAACAGGGGAAATATTACTGCGGAATTTGTTTGAAATACTGATTAATGTAGACCCTTGTTTCTAAATTTGTGGCACCTTTTGTTTTGTGACCTAAAATGATTGCGCTTATTCACTTTGAGTGCATTATTGTGAGGGTTAAGGGGAAACATAAAATAATGTGGAACAATAAGCAATATTCTATGTATTTTATTTTTTATTTTGCATGTTTGTCGCTTCACGTCTGTGCGCCATGCGTTGCCATTCTGTACAGTGCCTTTCTAAATGACACCTTTCTGTGACTTATACGGCCATTGTGTGTGTACTTTTAGCATGGGGTTGACATTGCCATTAAAGTTTAGTGTAGCTGCTGTAAAGTTTATTGGTGGTGTAAAGACGCTGCTTGGCTGTTTGCGTCACTCTGCGCTCACTGCAAACCAAGGACAACGCGCTCCACCACAAGTATGTATTATTATTGTGTTTGCTTGGTTTTGAAATATCAGAATTCATTTTGTTGTTGCATTAAGTCACTCTAAAATACCTGGCTTAAAGGCGTTTGTATTATATCACAAAAACACCTTACCTTTCGAAGATATATTTGCTTTCCATTTTCAGTGATCGGGAATAACCTTTTGCGTACATTTACGATCACGTTTTGTCTTTTTAAAGTCGTTGAAAAGGACGTAAAAAGTACGTGGTCCTATTTTCTCCGTGGTTCTGGTTGGAAAAAGAAATCCCGTCTCTAAAAGCATTTTTTGTGTGTTCTCTTATATATTTGTCAGAGTAAGACCACATTAGAACAAAATGTTTTTTTCGTTTAAAAAAACAATAATCAAACTTTAAAGGGGATTTAACATGTCAGTTGTTGGAGCTAATGGTCGCATTATGTTCAAAATGTGCATCAGCAGCAAGAACATTAGGCCGGATTTTTTAAAAGCAATTTGTTGGAGGCGTGGAGACTTGAGTTTGTGATCTAATTTGAAAATTTGCACCAAATCTACCTTATCTCTCTCTCTATCCCAAAAATCTTAGATTTCCCACTGCCCCTCCTCTTCTTTTAGTTTTATATTTCTTTTGTAATTGGTCAAGCAGCGTCAGTGGCCCACAGTAGGAACTGCCATATATGTTTTGAATGTGTGAGATATGTCGAAATCTCCATTCCTTGGTGAAGCAGTTTTTCGTCCATTTGAAAAGAAGTGAAAAGATGGGTGCAAACATTCCTGGTTGTTAAAGAGAGAAATTTACAGCTGAGTAATAAAAGTTTACGACTGAATCCTCTCTGTGATTGGCTGAGGTGAGCCACGTGACACACGCTCTATGAACATGAACTTTATGCTGTTGTCTATTCCCTGGTCCTTCCCTTGTATCCGCGGCAGACAAGGCTGCTGCGCTTAAGCTCGTTTTTGCCTTCATGAAACAACTGTAGAAAACTGTCGTTTGTTTGCGGATCCGTGTGATCATCGCCGATGATGTCTGACTTCCTGACAGAGGGATCGTCGGGGCAGTCGCCGCCTCTGCGTTTATTCCCGGAGGCAATAAAGCTTAGCCGTGGCTGGAAGAAGAAGAAGGATGTGAGAAACAAATACATTGCTATTCTGTCTCCTTGAAATACCGTACGTTAAGAACTGCTACGAGACCGTGTGTGTGCCGCGCTGATGTTCCCTGAACGCCATCGTGACGGGGTCACAATGGCGTTCAGCTTCTCAACCAAAGAGGTAAGGCGGCTTATCCTTCATTTCAATGTTCATCTGTTGTGGTTTGTGTGCTTTTCAAAGATGCTTGATGCAAAGTAAATGACGTGATTGAAATTCAGGGATGCACATGCAGTGCAGATGTGTGTGATCTGACCTGTAGCCTGCAGCCTCCTCCCTCCAGCAGGTATCTCCTGTTACCTGTGCACTGCACCTGAGAGCACACACAGGTCATGCACTTTGTACTTTTCACTCATGTTTTTTTTGGTATTTTTATATTGTTGTATTTATTGCTTTGCCAAACAAGAGTGAACTTAGTGAACAGCGCCATGTGCCTCTGAATGGCCTGGGATGGATTGGTTTTACAGCTCGTCTTGTCAGTGCGTTTGTCTCAGTATCTGTCATATCTGTTGACACATATCCAAGCCAACATTGAAATAACTCTAATAAGTTATTTGGTGAACGCGCATGTATTGCATTCATACAATCATCAAGCTTTGTGGGACTGACAGGTTATTTTAGCAGCACTGCCCCCTAGCGACCATCAGGCTCTGTTGTTATGTAGAAGGGGGCGTGGGTTGACTCTTAGATGTTTACGGTAGCTCCGGAGTACTGCGGGTGTCAGCTGACCCACCCCGGCTAAGGACAGGACCAGGTCTGAGAAGAATACACAGCGCTGGGTCCAGTGGGTTTGTTTCCTGTTTGGAGCTCATTTAATGCGCAGATATTCCAAAGTGAAGAGGCAACACGATAGATCTAATATGGCGCTATGACATAAGCGCTGACGAGACCATGACAAGCAGCAGCTCGTTGGTTTTATTTAGTTTTCACTGGTTGTTGTTTTTTCATGTGCAGCTTAACACTTTTTCACGTGGCCCAATTTGACCTGCCGTTAATAATGTGCACTCTTGATGCCAGTCCAATGTTCTTCTTATTTTCAACATAACATAAGGCATATTTCTTTTGGACGTCACATCTAAGGCATTTCATTCATGTGAAACTGTTTTAAGGCTGCTTTTGTTGGGTTTTATTTACCAAGCAAAACACACAACACAGTCCATTGTCTTTTTTCAATTGTGATGTCTTATGATACAGCACCAATAAAACGTATTATCCCTGGAAGTCATAAAGAGTGTGCCATACACGTTTTGTGGATATAGGTTTTTGGCAAGAGAGACTAGACGAGGCCCATGGTGCAACTTATCCCACAAGCAAATTAATATGAGAGAGAGTGAGTTACATTTGAGAATGAGATGGTCAGATGTTTATCACTCCCAGTGCTTTGGCTTTGTCGAAATCCCGTTTAAAGCTCATCAGTCTGTGTATTCCTGTCCCGCGTTGTGTTGAATGCTCCTGCAGTGGCTGAGCCCGACTCTGCGCGCCGCCTGCAGAAAGACAGAAAGAGTGCGGGTACTTATGTCTGCTGTTTGGGTGCAATTAAATGGAAAAGCACTGCGTCTGTGCTGTCAAAGCAGCAGAGAAACTCTGGCATGAAAAGTTATGAAGTATAATGAAGCTGTCCGCATCACCACATTTAGAAGCTCACTTTTAAATCTCGACAGGCTGAAATTTTCTTGCTAATGGTCATAATTTATGATGTGTGGATCAACATGCGCTCATTGACCAACAGCTTCCTGAGTGCTTAACGACCAAAGTCGAACACTTCCGGACATTAATTGGACCAGCCGACGATGGTAAAGCGCTTATAGAGGGCTTTACATTGTTACTATAAGAATTACTCCTTATTAGTAAGGTTAAAAGCTGCAGTGAGCGAGAAGTACACATAAGCTGTGTTTTTAATCATGGAACCTTAAGTAGAAATTTCACAGATACCATACAACTAATTCTGACTGATGTGGTGCGTTTGAATGTCAAAGCGCAAAGAACGCACATTTATGACCAAATGGGCCCCTGTGCTTTGCCGCAGGCCTCTTGCACAGTTTCCGAGTCAATTGACCTATAGGAACCAACTAGTTCCCAATAAAAATAATAATAATAATAATAATAATAATAATGATAATGATAATGATAATGATAATGATAATGATAATGATAATGATAATGATAATAATAATAATGGAAAATATGATTAGTTATAAGAGTTTCAATGACTTATGCTGATATGAATTTGTTGCAAATTCGTGGAAACCTGGACCAAACGGTTTCCCGCCTTCTCTCATCAAAAGGCGCACATGGGATTTGCCTCACAGCCCGCAATAAAACACAGGAGGAGAAAGAATGACCTTTCTATTTCTGCACACTGGCAGAGGCTCGACAGCATTCCAGCCACTCTTAGAGCACATTTTGGGCAGAGTCCAGTTTATTTACTGTCCCAGCCTTTATGATCCGCCCGCCGTGTGTCAGCATGTTGCTGAACATTCAGCGTTTGGGAAAGCGAAACATTTGGACAAGTTGTAAAAGTGCACCTCTGAGCCCGCTCCTTTCCTCAAATCAATTGGAATGGATTTGTCAAATGGAATAAAATAAAAAGTTAAAATAAATAACAAACATAAAAAACAATGTGTGATGATAACTGATATGCGCAAAATGCGAATCTATTTGTTTTTTTTCTCATGCCCCAAATGTATTAATTAACATGATAAAAGCCCCAAATATTTTAAATGTTTAAAATAAATTTCTATCAGTGTTATTTTTTTTTTTTTTAAGTGAAATTATTTGTTTGCTTTAATAGGCGAGTTCACGTTCTTTAAAAAGTTGTCTCTTTACTCTAAATAATTTGAACAAAAAAAGGTATGTACAATATCTTTACCAAATGAACATGAATGGCATATCTGCGATCTGTGGCATAGTTTTGTATTTTAGTGTTCTGGCACTTTCCCGTGTGTTTGTCTGAGCTGTGCGCGGATGTCACAAATGGTCGGGAATAAGGTGATGGGAAGCTTTTATTACACTGGCCACTTCCTCCTCTTTGTTCTTGTCTCTTTTATGGTCCATTCAGTTAGACCTCAAACAACAGAGGCAATGCTGCTGTTGCACTGCGAAACTATTCATAAGTGAACAAATCAGTGGCTCGATTAGTGAGTTTTGGAGGTTTTCTGACATTAAAATAAATAAATAAATAAATAAGGCAAGTTGTGCCGTGGAACAAAACACTACAGCAATCCGTGAGACGCACACACAAATTATCACCAAATTAAAACGTAACACTATTACGAGTACATCATACATGGATCTTGTCAACTGACTTTGATTACTTGGTCTTGAGTCCATAATTTGTCACAGAGAAAGGCCAAATTTATTCAAACAAGAAAATAATTGGTCATCCAAAATGTAAAATACATGCGCCCCTTATTAAATGAAGAAACAGTACCTCAAGCGCGCGCCACGCATTAACCCGCGCAGCCGTGATAGCAGGCCTGTCCACGAGGCAAGGACGTGTAATAAGTGCTTATATTTGATGAGGACGAAAGCAGAGATTATAATTGTCACGGCTTTTCTGGTGCTCTTCCCTAGAACAGTCCAGGGACTCCGGCTTGCGTTGCCGAGATGCATTGCTGCAGAGATAGTTGTTTGTGAGTTGGAGAACGTCACTTGTTTTATTGCCCAGAAGAGAGACCATAAACGCATTCTTACTACCTCCCCCAGTCACCAGAAAGAGCAGTTCACAAGTCAGATACTCTGAAGAACATTAACAGTGTGTTGGAGAGCGATAGTGGGGTTGATATGAAATAGAAATGCCAGTTGTACATGTTTGTTTTGGGGACAGGACGATGAGGTGCGCGCAAAGTGGTTTAAACTGAACTTGTTCAAAATACACAACAGGCTGGTATGTTAAAATGCTGCACATACAACACAAGAAAGGTAATAATTTGCAACTGTGGATGCGCGTGATATAACCATTAATTAGGTTTAACATTTAAATATGCCACTTTGGGTAAGAGTCTGAAAAACCAAAATGTGTGAAAGTTAAGCAATTTCCCGGTGTCAGTCAGTCCGGTGTGTCAGTCCTAGTCGACTTTGTGTTTATCGGCATTTAGCACTAATGTTCAAGCTTTGAGCTAAAAGCTACAGTTTCTCCTCAACTCCTGCCTCTCAATTGGTTGAGCTTGGTCAGCTGACGTTGTCATATTGTCTCTCACCGAGCCAAGCCTCGACTATAACACTCGGGTTTGTGCGTCTTAACCGGAGATTGGAAATTAATAATATTGAATCCTCAAAGTTGCCCTCGCATCACTTGAGTTGAAGTCTGACGTGTGACAGAACACTTTAGAGAAAGGTGTGTTTGCGTGAGAGAAACGGGAAAGGATTTACACCAGAAAGACCGAACAAGAAGTGGAGAGAGTTGGAGTGAGGGTTACAAGCAAGGTATGAATTCTTATTTCGCAAATCCGTCGCTCTCATGCCATTTATCCGGTGGTCAGGAGGTTTTACCCAACGTGCCACTAAACTCCACCACCTATGACACGGTCAGACATTTCTCGTCTTACGGCGCGGCAGTGTCTCAAAATCGGATCTATGCACCTTTCTACTCGCCACAAGACAACGTTGTGTTTGGCTCTGGCCGGGCACAGTATGAGTATGGATCAAATATGTTTCTTCAAGACAAGGACGTGCTCCCGAGCTGCAGACAAACAAACATGGGACTTAATTCACAAAGCCACATTGCCCAAGAGTACAGCCTGGACCAAGGACGAGCAGGAGCACAGGACCAGAAGACCAACATCCCGATCTACCCGTGGATGCAGCGAATGAACTCACACAGTGGTGAGTTTTACTACGACAAATAAATTAAGTAAATGGTCCAGTTTTACGATATGTCTTACCAAGAGAGTAAGTTAGTTTTTATGGCCCCATAAAACATTACTGTGTCCTCTCTACTTGTAGATGGGTCTTTACATGTGCAAACAAATAGCAAATTAAGATGATATTGATCATAATCAGCTGAGGTCTTCCAATAGGCTAATTCGAATATAACATAAAGGCAAAATAGTTTGAGAAAAATTAAGCCCAAAAAATAAAAATAAAAAAATAGTGGACAAAAATAGCGGCCTAATGCAAAATCTGTTTGGATGGACAGACTTTGTAGCTGCAGTTTGGAGGAGAATAACAGAGCTGTGACTTTGTGTACCCCACAGGAGTAGGCTACGGGACAGACAGACGCAGAGGACGTCAGATATACTCTCGTTATCAAACGCTCGAGTTGGAGAAGGAGTTTCATTTCAACCGCTATTTGACGAGGCGCAGACGCATCGAAATCGCAAACGCGCTGTGTCTCACGGAGCGTCAAATCAAAATCTGGTTTCAGAACCGGCGCATGAAATGGAAGAAGGAGAGCAACCTGACGTCCACTGTGACTGGAAGTGAACAGACTGGCAGCTCCCAGGAGGGGGAACGCATTGAGGCAACGGATGAAGAAAAGGAGGACGAAAAGAAAAAGGAATAATTACGGGATTTATTTACTTATCAAATGACCCTTCAAAACCCAACATAACTACCTAAACTACCTAAATGAACATGGGAGCGGCTTCACTGCATGTTGGCTGTCCCAACGCACTTATACCTTGACCACGGAGTATTGAGTCTAAGAATTTATTTTAGCCCCAAATGGCACATTGGACCGCAGTGTTTTTGTTACTGCAAGGTACACTTTATGATATTGTGCAAATATCACATCGGTATTAATACGTTCTTCCCAAGTATTTATCCCCCACAGCCTATTCATCACTGTGAATCCTTTGATCACCCCCACAAAAAACTAAGTATTGTACATCAACATTCCATAGTTCAGAGCAGGATGAGGCAAACAGTTTGTGTGCATTTCAAGTCCACATTTGAACCACTTTGCTGTATAAAACCAAAATAAACAAGTCCACAGCTTTGTAAAATACCAGTAATTATTACTTCATTGTATTTAGTTGCTTTAATGGTGGCCCCGCGGGATTGAAAAAAAGAAAAAGAAACACAACAATTGCTTAATGAATCGCGCTTTGTGCATAGGAACAGGATCCAAGAATATAGATATTCCTTGTCAGTAAAATTTGTACATCTGTAATTATCACCATTTTGGGAACTGTCTGTCATAACTGTGTATCACAAATAAAGTATTTGTAATACTTTCAACTTTGTCATGTTTTAAATGTTTAAACAATAAAGGCAGTGAAAGAAAATGGATAATAATCAATAAATACATCACTTTTAAATAATCACTGCACACGAGTATAAGGAATAACTTTCATTCAGACACAAAAAGCCCTGGTCTCTACAGGCTCCAGGCTATAGTTGTGTAAGTAAAGGTCCTGCTCTTCTGTTCAGACCAGTGGGTTATTAATTGTGTTCTATTCTTATAATAATAATAATTCTTATAATTATTATTATTATTATAATTATTATTATTCAAAGCCTTATGTCTTGTGCATTGTGCTATAGTGGGGTTAGGGAGAGGGACGTGGGGTGCAGTGGCTGCAGTGTCCGTCCTGCCCCATACCAGACACCAGATGACGCTCTTGTCTTACTGTCGTGCCCTTTTTGCGCTAACCACGCTCTGCCTGGTCCTCACAAACCAGCAGCTCAAACTTTACTGGACACGTTTCTGCCATTCATCAATATCCCCATTGAGTATCAAAGCCAATTTATGACTGGCCAACATACGCACGTGATCTCACAAATGCCCCATATGTGGGCAGCGCACTTGGCGATCAAGAAATAAAAAAGATAGCAAACCCTGTTTACGCTTTAAAACACGGACCATTATTGTCATTTTGAACAAGTTAAAAAGCTCGTAGCGTAAAAAGCGACGGCAGAAACAACATTATGTTCTGCAAACGCCACGGAACGCGTGCTACTTCCAGCCAGCAGGTCTGAAGAGTTCAACACGAGCGCTTTTATTCACAGCTCCAGTTTCACTCAAACCGCGGAAGCAACTTCCAATGCCATGTTTAATTTTGATATGTCTGAACGCGTGTCCGGTCGCTACATGGGCGTCGATCCGAGCGGACTGTACACTCGTCCCATCCCAACGACCTCTGTTGACAGGGACGAGATCAAAACTAGCCTTCTTGGCAACTCGGAGGCTCCTTTCCAGTCCAGATCGCACATAATGGTCTCCAGTGACTC
This sequence comes from Eucyclogobius newberryi, assembly GCF_026437365.1. Taxonomy (NCBI): domain Eukaryota; kingdom Metazoa; phylum Chordata; class Actinopteri; order Gobiiformes; family Gobiidae; genus Eucyclogobius; species Eucyclogobius newberryi. The sequence goes on along the minus strand of NW_027315801.1, from coordinate 30,319,724 downwards.
CACCGGGGACGCGAGCGCGCACAGCTACAACAGGACGTCGGTGCTGGGACCAAACCAAGAGACGGAAAAAAGCTCCAAATACGGAGTCAACAAAAGCCAGGAAAGTCAGAGAGATGAAGACAGCGCACAAGGATTAAAACAACACACTAACACAAGTCAACGAGAGAGGAGTGAGCAGCCCCAGATTTACCCATGGATGACAAAACTGCACATGAGCCACGGTAAAGTTTGTCCTATTTCTTAAGTGCGAAAGACGCGATTCCCAATCTATTCACTACAACCCTTCTTTTCGATCGGTCCACTTTTCTCTTGAGTTTTATAGGCCGAACGCAGGAAATAATAAAAACTCGCGGTCATAAATTTTATGACAAAGGCATCCATTGCTCGTAAACCTGCTATGTTACGACGAAGAGGTGATCTGAGGGTGATTTATGATTGTATAATTGGATAAGAGAAGCAAACGGTTAAAACATAATAGTCTAATATTCCAAATACCTTTTAAATATAGATTTGCTTTTGCTTTGTTTATATTGAAACTTATTCCCTTCACATTATCAGGCTCAGTCATAGTCTGTGTGTGTGTGTGTGTGTGTGTGTGTGAGACAGAGACAGAGACACAAGCCTAGCCTTAAGATGAACTCTGGGAAGCACCACTGCCCTGACCCAATCATGAACTTTTCACCTCAAAAAGATTTGAATAGACTTGCGCTTTAATTCCTTCACTGTGTCTTCGTCCTCGGCTTGATGGGACAGACAGTCTGTCTGATGCCTTTGAGTACAATGCACAGTGAACCTCAGCCCTCAGCATAGATATTACTCTATGTTTACGCCTTCATTTAGCAGCTTTAATTTGAGATAAAATTAAAAATTAATATCTACCATTCGCATTACAAAAATAGCGTATAGCTGTTGCGCATGTGCACCAGCCATGTTAAAAAAATAAATAAATAAAAAATATCGGTCACCAATTTCAATTCAGGGGAAGGGGGGCGTCTTTTTGTGAGTTTGCACCCCAATGCAGTCAGAAATAATGTAATTTTATTCTCTTAATGAAACTCTTATGCGTGTTCTCTAGCGTCGTCATAAAAAACGAGCTCACACTTTTATTGACGAAGCTACAAAGGACCAAAACTATTTATTGTTTCATAATCAAACATTATTGTGCGTTTTTAGACCCATATTGTCTTGCAGTGCAGAGTTAATTGAGGTTAATTAATTTCACTGCCTCTTCAGAGACGGAAGGGAAGCGCTCCAGGACCAGCTACACCCGGTACCAGACTCTGGAGCTGGAGAAGGAGTTCCACTTTAACCGCTACCTGAGCCGCCGCAGACGGATTGAGATCGCCCATAGCTTGTGTCTGAACGAGCGGCAGATCAAAATATGGTTCCAAAATCGGCGTATGAAGTGGAAGAAGGACTCAAAGCTGAAAGAAAAGGAGTAACTGCATTGCACAGGGTGCACAGTGGAGCGTGACCTCAAGATGAACCTTGTGGAGTATGACATCATGACACTATGCTGCGTGCTTCATCACCAATTATGTGTCACTTGCTGCAGTTTGGGACCTAATGTATTGAATATCACTCAGTTTGATCAATAGGTTTACATTTATGAATTAATTTGCTGCCTATGCGATGATAACCTCACTTGAGAGCACTAAGAGGACAAGCTGCAAATAAGCAAGGCAGCACAATATCACCAGTAACCTCAGTGTCATTAAGCTAAGAGCTAAGGAGCCAGTGTCTCTTCATCTTTAAACTTCTTCGAGTTGTAAGAATTTCACTGCCCGCGTTTTTAAAGACGACTCTCCGCTCGGATGTGGTCGAGCGCGGAGTGTTGTTATTCAAACGATTGCAAATGAATCCTGTAAGTGTTGTTGTTTATGTGAAATTGATGCATTTATTTTTTATGTTCAGCTCACGTGTGACTTCACAAGTTCTCGAGCAACTAATACATTCTATGCTGAAAATAAAGTCTCCTTTGATGCCAAAACCGCTGCTAAATATTGTCTCTATTTATCGGACCAGCGCTGCCGATGACGAAGGCCCCTCAGCACAGTTTATTGGCCCTTTGGAGCCCCTGCAGACAATGTTTCCTGTTTAGATGAAGCGGGAAAGCGCACAGTAGCCTGAAATAATACAGCATGAGGAGGTGAGACCACTGCGTCCTTTTTCCTGCACAATGGCGCGCCACTGATCAGGCCATTTTGTAACTTAACGGTGTCGTCTTGCGTCGTGACGGTGCCATTATTAGCCAATGATAATTTAAAAAGACAGTCCACATATATGTTATTTCAAATGTATTCTATATAATTGTGTGTGTGTTTTTTTATATCTGAAAATGTAAGTATTAAAAAATAACTCACCTCGGACTTAAAGCTTCATATTCACTGTGGTCAGCGCTGCGCCCAAATTGGTCTGATGTGTCTAACCTTAAACCGGGACAAGGTAACGAATCCCTTTTGTGTGTCTTTCTTTTCGGGTATTTTAAAGTTTACAAGGTTACATATGCCAATTGGCTCAAGCATGGTCTGTGAATGGTGCATAGGAAGCACGTGGTGCCATTTAAGTGGGTTTTATGGCCTGGAAGAGCTGACAAACCTTCGATATATACACATCATATATAATCTTAACTGTCTGGAATTGCAGCTGCTGACTTCCTTATCTGAGGAAGAAAGAGCTTTGTGGCAGTAAAGGACCACAGCATTTGCGGGCTGCGCTGTGGCCGCTGCGGAGAACTGACAGGAGCTCTAGCAGTAAGTTCATTTTAAACTTGCAGGCCGGAAAATGCCTTTAAAGGAGATGTCTTTAATCTGCGTTGAAATAATAGTTTTTGGGTTTTGTAAATTTATGTCACATTGATGGTAAAACAAATGATGCAAACATTGAAATTATTCGCCATCTTGCTCAAATTTTAAATGCATCGCTATTGAATTTAGTTTATTTTGGTAGATTAAACGGCTTTGATCAAACACAATCCGGAAGTTTAACAATTTAATTGTTTGAAAATTATTGTTAGTATTATTATGATCATTATGATTATTAATATGATTATTATTATTATTTTAAATTAAATAAAGAAAAAACTTTTTAAATAATTTAATTCAGTCACGTGGATTTTCCATATAATTTTAGTGTAACGCAGGTTTTGTTATGGTGTTATTTGTCGGTCGGCTTTATTTAATCAGAGTGATTTTGCTTGATGTCTCGCACGCTGTTGTCTGCTGGGGTCATGGAGAGGCCACGGGACGCGTTTAACTCAAAGTCACTTTGCAGCGAAATTATGGCGTCGTTCAATCTGTGCAGCTCTCCAAAATGCACTCATGTGGACGAAAAAGAACCTGCCTTTTTTGAATTATTTTTCCATCAAAACTTTTCTTTTTCCTTGTATTTTTTACATTTAGCAACATGGCACTGATGTAGCCTGGACATTGTACAAGTTGAAAGTGTTTGGAAAAACAATTAGGCTTTGCTTCTTTGCTATTTTTGCTGTTCTTCCTGTTATTTGCTTGGCTTTTTAAAATCATCACTTTGCACCGTTTTTTAACCATGCTATATCAAATCCAATTTCCAAAAAATAAAGCTCTGTGCAGCACGTCAGCAGTGTGCAGTGGGAAATAGATTTTTAAATGCAACTTTCATTGCCAGCTCATCTCAGATAACATGCTCTTCAATTCGATTATTTTTTTTATCCAATGATCACATTAAGTAAGTGGAAAATTGGAGGCCAGTATTGACTTTTTGCTTCTCCACTTCTAAGCTCTACACAAAATAATCACTTACACCTCCAATAGGGGGCACTGTGTGACACCAGTGTAGGCATTACTCCCCTGTGCTAGGCCGTGCACTAGTGCTCCCTTTGTCCATACGTCTCAGAGGATAACATTGGCTTTTCTAGAACACTGGCCAATGCAAAACAAAAACAGAAGAAATAGGACCGTCATCACCGTCATCTTTAATCTCTTATAAACCAGAGAATACAATTCAGAAGTTCGACAATTCGTTGTCACGTTGAGCTCTTGTCTGGGGAGCAGACAGTTTTCATTATTCAAGCTGCAGGGGTCATTTCCGGGTGAACGTGGCTCTCTCTGAATAAATGGGAAACGTAAAACATAAGCCCTACTTGCCCTCATTGTACGCACAGGGAAAACGTAGTAACTATGTGAAGACAAAGTCCTCATTTTTGATTGTCTCTTTACCATAATTCACTCACGTGCTGTAATCTCCAAAATGAGTAAATTTACTTTTAATGTCTGAAAACGATCCATCCCAAGCCGCATGGTCCCAACCCTGTGTGAGCTCAAACACGTCAGTGCGTTTCTGGGGCAAGACATCAGAGTCGACCACATTTAACACCCGACATGAACTAAACTATGATCCACGTCCTTGAATCACCTTTAAAGTGGGCTGTACTGGGTTTCTGTACTGAGCATGACTGTCATATGAAGAAACCTTAGATTTCCATGGATTTTGGATGCACAATAATAATTTATGATTGCAGATGGTAAATATAAATGTGCATGTATGTTACTTTTAGCTTGATTTGTCTTAACGTGATAACACACTTTGTTTTTCATATGCTTTAATTAAGGCATAATGCATGTTCTTATTGCATCTTGAATTTATTTTATTTTTTCCTTTTTATGTTTTTCAGATGAGTTCTAAAGACTGCTCAGCGAATGTCTTTGTAAGTGTGCCACACCAAACTCACAGGCCATGCTCATTGTCACCTTGTTAATGAATGCATGCATGTCTTTCAATCTGTTATCTGTGCTGTCATACAACCTGCATTATCTCCATTTTGCCTTTCCAACACCCCATGTAATGTGAAGCTTTGTCAAAAACATTGACCACTTCTTGGTTTAGCCTATACTGCTATTCAAATGATGAGCAATTATGCATTTGGACAGTGGGACGTCCTCTACACCGGTTTTTCCCTTCATATCAGCCGTTCGTCTCCAGTCAGCCTGCATTTCATTAATTGTTTTTATTCACACCGGACTCCAGCGTGCTGAGAGAAAACATGTGGAGGCTATTAGGTTAAGGGCTTGATTAAAAGCACTTCACGTGTGCGCTGTACATCTGGGAAAGCATGTTGTTGCATCCAGGTCAGATATTACAACAGTTTTCAGGCTTCCACAGCTACTGTTGGGTCTCAAATTAAGACCAGAACAAGCCCAGTGTCGTCGTTGTATATGGGCGAACACGATTAGAGCACAAAAAGTGGGGTCGCTCAGCTATTCTTCAAATGGACAAATGAAACATCAAATTAGTTCGCCCGAGGGTCTCGTTTTTTTGCACTTCTACATTATAACTAGTTATTGAACTAGGTGCACGATCTGAAAGTCATTTGTGGAGGGAAAGAATTCATTGTTGTCCCTCCATCAATAATCCTTGGCAGTGAACTATTGGAGGCAGTCAAACGCGAGGGTGAACCGCGGGTCAGCCTGTCTAAGTAAAATTAAAATGCTTCATCCACAGCGCAGTGTGCAGCTTCTTCTACACGCTTATTTTCACCAATAACACAAGAACTTTTTAGCACTTTTATGGAGCATTTCTTACAATCCGTGGTATTGACACGCGGAGAAATATGAAGACATAGATGTTTATTGACAATGCCTGAAGTTGCTCCCTCGTTTCTTCCCACCTCTGTAATCAATAACATCGATTCACAATCTGAACATGTTTGCTGTTTTTAATAACCCCCTCTCCCCAAACAGCTCGCATGTCTGATATTGCGATTTTTCATCTTGGGTTTCTCATTAGCTTCCATAGTGGCAGGGAAAAGGGTTAGCGAGCGGTCAGTATGGTAATGGCAAGCAGAAGAAATGGTTGAGAACAATAGGAACTTATTTTTCATGCGACCTGTCACGCTGTCCCTTTGTACGCGCCGTGTTTGGGCCTGAATATTCATACAGCAGACAACGTATGGACCTGAGTTGCATGTTGAAAAGGAGAATCTCTCATCTTTTCTGCCCGTAGACAATTTTAGTGTTAAGATTCTCTTTTTTTTGCACGCACTAAACCTGGTCATATTGAAGATTGTGATTGAGTCTCTTGCTATTGAAGTCACGTTCTATCGTTAAACTCATTAGTTGTCTATATGTACCCTGTAGAACCGAATTTGTGTTAACTAATTAATCGCAAATCCGTGTCTACAGGAATACATGGCCAACTGAAATCCGACGCCACAGGACTTTTTCTTTCTTTCTTTCTTTTTTCTATTTTTTTGTGTGCATCTTTTTCTGTCTGCTTTCATCGGAGCATCTGGTCTATGATAGGAGAATGAAGTAGCCTAACTTTGTCTAAAAGGACACTGGATACTGAGCGCAGCAGACCCACGCGCAGAATCTGCAGCAACTCCCGTGTCAGACCCTGTAAAACACGTTAGGAACAAGAGGTCGTTTTAAAGTGACTGATTTACAGCTTTTATTGCTCTATAAAACGCCTCTAACATCCTTGCAAAGGGTAATAGAAATGTCGTGCACATTCTGTACAAGCCCAGCAGAGAAATACAACATTTGAAACAATATTATGCAATTATTGCTTTGGAAATAACCCCGTTAAACTGTAATCCGATGCTAGTGGACAGTTAACAGGCACGTGGGGTATTTGGGGATATTTATTTCAGGAATATATCTTGCGAGTGTCTGCACAGGCATGTGGGCTGTTAACATGACAGTAATTACCACCTCTTTAGTGATCTTTATGTGGAATAAACATGCCAACAGTAGCTTCAGAGTACAGTGACATATGGAGTGTCAACGGCTTGTTTTATTGAATTTTAATTTTCAAAAGTTTTTTGAAAGTTTTTAATGTCAAATCTGTGTGCAATTAGTGGAAACAAACTGCATCTGTTTATTTTATACATGCCACTAACCATATTTTTTTAAATAAATTAATCTAAAATGTTTTTATTCAGTTGTTGGCTTGTTAGATTTGTAACTTTTCTTGTGACTTTTGCTCTGCTCAGAGGTTCTTCTTTGTGTTACAAAAACGTCTTAATTTTGTTGCATTCACTCTTTGGTGAGAGAATGCTTCATAAAGCACATGTGCTACTGTCGCTTTAAATATACAGGCCTTTCTAGAGGTCTAGATAAAATGTAAATTGGGAAATAGCAAAGCTGCAAAAACAAAGACAATTCTGAGGACTTGTCTGTTTGCATTTGTGATGTTAGTGCTCCCTGCTTATTGTTTTACATACTCTACAATTATATGAGGGTCAGTAGCTCTTGTTCTTTTGTTATCTCACTCATAAACAGAAGACAGAATGCCTTGCAAAGTTATGTGTGTACATGTTATTGGACCATTTCGGTTGCAAATTACTAGTATAAAAATGTATGCTGTTGACTTTCTAAAATAAAAATATTAGAAACCTTCCAATTTAAATCAGCAATATATGAATAAACAAATTACTTATTTTTATTATCTCCGATGACATATGAATCATATTCATCTAAACATCACTTTACATAAAGTGGGCTGTATTAGTTCAATGTTGTTTGAGCAAATCCTTTTATGGGGATGTCCTGGAAGCATTGCAACGTTGTAAAATAAACACGTGTTGTTTCAATAACACTGGATTACAGCTTGATCCAGCTTGTTTGCCTTTCAAACTACAAGGCTGATTTACATGCTCAGTGACAAGTTCTTGCAGAGCTTTTTCCTCTGTGCTCTGACATTAACACAACACAGAGGCAGGAGGACACCACTGCTCTGATCCTAACAGTACTAACTGATGTTTCACACTTGAACTACGAATGGTAAAGGCTGCATGTTCATTAATTAGCAGGTAACCTTTGTATTAGGTGCCAGGCGTCCAAAATGATAGCTCTTCTATTGTTGTAACTTATCCTTGGCGCATCACCTATTGTCCCAGTGAATAATTGAGTCCATAGGATTTTGCCTGTTTTATTTTTGCCATGGTCAGCAACTAGCTACTAGTTTTGTCCCCAAGATCAATGGCTGTGGTAACACAACTAGAGAGAGAGGAGAGAGAGATAGATAGATAGAGAGAGGTAGCATTGTTCCCACAATGGCGACTGGAGGTATGAAATACCTCTGGTTCCTTATCCGGGAACTACCTCTGACTCTGCTATTGGGCCTCTTGGTCACGTGGTAAAAGTAACTTTACAGGGCTGCTCGCAAGTAGGAGGGCTTTATGGAGCAGAAAAACGACAAAGCTAGAAAAAATATTTTCCACTCCAGAAATTAATGATCATGAGCTCGTATTTGATGGAGTCTAACTACATTGATCCGAAATTTCCTCCATGCGAGGAATATTCGCAAAATAACTACATCCCTGAGCATAGTCCAGAATATTACAGCCGCGCGAGGGACAGTGGCTACCAGCATCATCACCAGGAGTTATATCCACCTCCGCGGGCGAGCTACCTAGAGCGCCAGTTTAACTGTGCAAGCATCCCAGAACCTGACACGCCACGGGGACATGGAATAGCCCACTCTGCGCACCTGCTCTCTGGTAAAGGGCAGCCTGCATCCTGTGAAACCTCACAGTTGTCCATGTCCCCTGCCACCCCGCCGGCCGCAACCTCCGCCTGCAACCAAACCACGCCGGAACATCCAAACAGCACAGCGTCCTCCAAGCAGCCCGTGGTGTATCCCTGGATGAAAAAGATTCACGTCAGCACTGGTAGGAAACTTGTGTGTGCATGTTCCGTCTCTCCTTTTATCTATGAGCCTCTTACTCCCAACTCGTTGCCAGCCCCTGCTCCGATAGCAGGGAAGCTTTTGAAATGGCACAATTGAGGCGGATTTACGACTCGGCATTGGTAATTACACCCACCATAAATTTTATAGCTGAGGTATACTCAGGGCAGCCGTATCACCATGTGGCTTTTGCTGTTATGTATTGCACCACAGTCAGAGAGAGGGGGTAGAAATAAAGAAAAAAAAACTAGCTTTGTAATCTTGCATTAATAATTTAGCTGATTGCTTGATGTGAGGATCCCATCATTACGCAGAGAACTTCTTAACTTCACGTTTCAATTCCTTCAACAGCTAAACATCCATTCAATAAATCTCTTTGCACATCCAGGCCATTCTCGTTTACCCATCCTTTCCTCCCTTCTCTGCACTTCTCCTTTTTTTGCAGTGAACCCGGGATACAACGGAGCGGAGCCCAAGCGGTCGCGGACAGCGTACACCCGGCAGCAGGTCCTAGAGCTGGAGAAGGAGTTCCACTATAACCGCTATTTAACTCGACGGAGGCGCATTGAGATCGCGCACACCCTGGTGCTGTCCGAGCGGCAGATTAAAATTTGGTTTCAGAACCGCAGAATGAAATGGAAAAAGGACCACAGGCTGCCCAACACCAAAGTGCGCTCCACCTCATCGTCAGGCTCCAGCTCAGGCACAGCAGCCGCCGCTGTGACCGCAGCCTCGGCCACTAACTCCAGTGCGGATGAACTAAGCGCACAGCACGGCGAGGACATTACCAGGTTATAAAGCTGCAGAACGCGGCCGTGACAGACTCTTATTTATAGAACTATGACACGTTTTGTTTGGTAGCTATCTTGTGCGGTTTCCTTTAAGTCCAAAGTTATATAAAATGCATGTTATATAGCATGGATTACTGCGAACACCGTTTAATTATTTTTACGTGACACAGGGTTTAATTTATTTGAAGTTCAATTAAAAGGTTTTTTATTAAAATGTTTGAATGAAGGGGAAAAAAAAAGGAAAATTTATCAGAATGTTATTGAGGGCCAATCTTTTGCCCTGCTGCCTAAGGTGAAATGCACAATCTATTTATTTCAAACACTGGAAGCAAATCAATATAATGATAGTTATTTTTGGTATGACGCTGAAACACACCATTGATCTTGAAGCTAATGTGTGATTTACCTCGTGTATTTCAGATACTGCCTTTTCATTTCAATTTAGTTTTGTGGTGTTGATGTTGTGTTTAGTCCGTTTATTGTCAAATGCAATGGACGGGGTTTTAGTGTATTTGTGCTATACATACTGGTCAATAAAACCGTGTGTGTCTACTTGTTTTGAACCCGTTTGCCACAGCTTTATTCCAGGCAGGATGAGGTCTGCTGGGGTTGACTTGTTGTCGACTTAAACCTGGGATTATCTCTTACGGCTACATCTACTGCAGGATACATCAGGGTGTTCAAGAGTGTGCTATTTATGGACTCGTTTTTTTTTCTGTATTAAATTAAAAATGAAGTACTTGTGATGTGCTAGCTCATCAGTCTGAGGGGCATTCAATTAGTGCTTAACACAGGCAATTGAGGCCCATTCTCCGCCACTAAACCACAAACACGAGCTGCATGTACTGAGAGAACATTGTGATTTGTTGTAATATATTTTCTAAAACTCCAACCAGTCACTGTCCTGCTTTTGTTGACGGATTTGACGTGTAAAATCAAAATAAAGTGGTGATAATGCAGGTGAATTAAGACTGGGTGCTAGTTCATTATTATTATTTTTTTTCTTCTATGTATTGGATGCTGTGAAACTGACCGGTGTGTGTAAAAAAAACACCATAGTAGGCCTCTTCAGTACCGTTTGCTTCTGTACCAGCACCACACGAGAAAACCCTTTTAAAAATAGAAAGAACTTAAAAAAAAAAAAAAAAGAAGAAGAAGAAGAAGAAGCTAGAGTCTGCAACGTCATCGTGAGATCTGTTTCCGTGTAGCCAACAAACCGTAGAGATGCTGAATGGTGTTCACTAAACATTACTCACACCGCTCAATGGATCTAGTTTATTTTACTCTCAATTACTCAATTTTTCCAGCTCTTGGACACACAGATTGAAACACTACTTGGAGCCAGAGACGCGCAAGAATTTGATAGATTATTGAAACAGTGACATGAATAGGCCTTATAAAATGCCTGACCTAGGGGGGGCGTTGGGCAACAAAGGAAAAGAGACATTCTGGATCATTAATCTGCTTTCACTGCATCGCTTTGCGTATATTTTGCAAAACAAAACAGCCAAAAAGCGTATTTTTATATCATTAAATATTTGATCAAGACTTATATTTGTCTATATTCCAGAAAGCTAGCCTCCATGTTGTTGTTTTTGGTGACTGGTGTGTGGACATTTGACCGCAGTGGACGTGGTACTTTGGAGAGGCGTTAGAGTGGCATTGAGGCAGCGCTGAAAAATGATTCCTGGAGCCTTTATGTAGCTGGACACATTAGAGAAATTAATGTCCTCAGCAAAGTCGCAGCATCCGTCCACTCCCATTGGAGGCCTGTCGCCTACACGTCGTGCGTCTCAAAAGCTGCGTTGTTTAAGTTTTTGTGGCAAAGTAGAGAAGGCCGAGTTCATCTCAAGGACACATTTTCTGTGCCATTAGGTTCTCTGCTCTCTGGAAAAGCGTCCTCTCTCCGCTCCGAGGATGTTTAGTTAAGTTTTGGGTTTGATGATTGTTCCAGATTGTTCAACGTGTCAGGGGGGCTGGCCCGAACCAAGCAGACTTCAAACATCGTTGTGGCATAGCATAATACATATATAATTATTAATAAACACAAACAATTTAATGGGAATTGTTGAAAAAAAAATGTAATTTAATGGGCACATTTAGTTAATTAAATTAGTTTACAGGCTGAAAGGTTTTTCATTGGATATAAATATATTCTATTCTTGTCACTCACTGCTGGGCTGATATTGTTAAAGAAAGTGAGGAAGTGACTCTCAGGTTACAGCAAAACAAAGGACTGGCCCTTGAGACGCATCTGTAACTGGAGGAGTAAAAATACACTTTCACCTTTTATCAGGAGCTCGCGTTTGACGTGGGGTTTGTGGAATTTATGATGGGAGCAAATGAGAAATGATTTAAAGCTCCTTAAACAAATGCTTGTGTCACTAGTATCATCCATAAATCAAATAAAACATTGGCATTTAAATATTAGACTTGAAGTTATTGCGCACACACCCTTTGCTTCATATATTCCATATTCACTTGTAGCTTTATCTCAGAGTGTGTTCCACCTTCTCAAACCATAAGCTGTGTATTTGAGAGATCTCCAGAACTTTTAGAAGCAGAGGCCTGTATGACTGGCTGGCACTGGGAGAAATGTCCAATTATTTTAAGACCGTTTTCTCTTTTGCACATCGCAGCTGAGTCTATGGAGTAAATGGAGTTTGTAGCTTTAACCTGACTCTCTCACAGGAATTATAGTAATGTTTGGTATTTTAATGCCTTGGCATTTCCGTTACCAACCAAACACTGTATTCTCAGTTTACATGATTTGAGCAATGAGTGATTTATGTGCACTTAGGCCCCAGTTTTCCCGAAAAAAATCCCAATTTGACAGAGACAGCTATGAAAGGCAGAGAATCAGCTGTTTCAATACCTGCCCAACACTGCAAACAGTGTCCACTCGTCTCAGGTGAGAGTCGTCCACTCACTCGGGGCGTAATGAAAGGTCTAGGGCAGCGCTTTGTTGGTCTGTAGTGTGCATGAAAAGCAGCCATGGCAGCTGCATAAAGGCACAGAGTTGAAACAGGGGTCATGAAGCTATTTTCTAGGGACAGACTCGCTGTGCCTCGCATTGACCAGCGGTGGGTGTGTCACAGATCCGTAAATCTCTCTCCATCACCAACAGATGCACCACGTCTTTTCTTCTGGCCCTGGACTCAACTCATTTACATACAATTATTCAGACATGTTCAAATGATTTACTGTGGAGCTGTGCAACATTTAAAGCGCGGACCAAGTGTCGCATTTTAGATGTGCATATAGGTCTGTGTGTCAACAAGTAATTGTCTAAAGTTAATTCGTTATTTTTCCTATAATATTTGTTGTTTGTTTTACAGTTGTTTCAGATGAGTGCTGTTTAAGTTCTTACCTGCAGAATTATGATTATGTTATCCATGTTATTCACTTCTCATTAGCGGATTGATTGGAGTATCGAGATTCAAACATGGATTTACAATATATTATTATCATTATAATGATGAATAGACGTGGATCTGTTCACAAAAAACTCTTTTTATTATGAATTTTAAAATATAGCCATACAATAAACGCATGTCTGCAGTGTAACAAGGGCCTTTACTTTAGAGGCAGGTTTGTAACATGGTATGGTAAAAACGGATTCAAATCTGGCGTTTTTTGTTTTTAATCAAGACTGCGACACCAGTAAATGTTATAGATGCTGAAATGATTAGCTTTGGACGAAAACAATAATAATACAATAAACCAAATAATGAAATTGCAGTATACAATGTTTTCAAGACGAATTGAGCTTTTACTTGTTGAGGCAGTGCGTTAACCAAGTTTAGAAAATTCTTCTTTGGCTTTTGGCTTCGTTGTGGCGAAATGGGACCAGCTCATAGGCTTCAGGACAAAATTAATTTTCCCCTTAAGTAACTGTTTAGGCCAAAGCTTGTTTGGGGAATTGACAATGTGAGTCTTTCCCCCACTTATGAAGTGCAGCCTGCAAACTCTAGTCCTTTCATTTCAGTCTGCATTGTTTACAGCAATATAGGGCACTGGGCCCATAAATCTTCTGCAAGCTCTGCCAAGACAGCGCCATTTGTATGCACCGTTTTAACCGACAGCATCCTCTGCCCATTACCGTCTCCTCGCAGCTCTCTCAGTCTGTTCTTATCTGCCCACCTTCGTCCCCTGTGCACAGCCAGTCACATCTCTGCAGTGCACAACCTCCAAATGAATGCAAACACATAAATAAAGCTATGCATTGGAACACTTGCGTATAAGAGCAGCATAGCCTCTCCCGCGTCCCCACAGCGCGCATTGCATCCTCTCTTCCGCCATTTCCACTGTAAGTTATTGGAATGGGGAATAAAAGTTTATCGACGGTTTCTTTGCTTGTTTATGTCAGCAGCCACGAGAGCGCAGAAGGTAAGGAGGAATTGTAAAAGGGTTGACACCCAGAGCGACCGGCGCGCTTCTGTGTGTGAGAGAAAAAAAATGATTTATAGTCAGCGAGGCAGTTCAAACAGAGTTCACGGAGAATTGTGGTGGAGGCGCGGAGGAGCTAAATTATGGTCTTGCTGAGCTAGTATATCATAGATCCTATCTCCAATGCAGTGAGTTCAAGGGTGTGAAATAGGGAGAAGCAAACACTCCATTCACTATGTAATAATAATAATAATAATAATAATAATAATAATAATAATAATAATAATAATAATAATAATAATAATAATAATAATAATAATAGTAAATGCTCCTGTCTCTATCCTAACTGAACACTAGGCTGCATCGAGCTCACTCGTTTCATTTTGGGCATTTCTCGGACCGAGCTCTGGGTTCAGGTGAAGTGAGGGGGAAGAACAGCTCTTGCACTCCGCTCCTTTTCCATGAGTACATAATCCATCACTGCACACCGACATCTAAAGAGAGGCTTCTCGACAGCTTTGTTGTAGTGAACTTCTTAAGATAGAGCATGCCGCACAATATGCTAACATGACCCTTTTTGTTACACTGTATGAAATTGGTGAAAGCTTCATTATTCTGCTTATTAATGCACTTTGCATACATTTGCAGGAATTAAGCGGCGGCTTTATGAGGTACATTTTCAACAGTAACTGTGTTATAGGCCACACATAATTTCAGAGATATTATGCATTATGTGACTGTTAGTATTTGAGTATTTGAGATTTAATCTGCATACCCTGTGCAGAGTTATTCAGTGTTCTTCGTGGTGTATCCTGGACAATGCAACCTATACGTCAAATGAAGCAAAAGAGTTGAAACAGTGTGGGTAAAAATGTAAATAAAATGCATTGTTTATTGGATATGTCTGTTTTATGTTTGTTTTTGTTTTTGTTCTTCTCTTTTTGAAACTGAATTGTGCTTTATGTGAAACCTTTACAGGCAGTATCTACTGTTCCATTATTTTAATTTAGGTCTTGGGTGGCATCTCCAACACTGAATCAATAGTATATACTTGTACATTAGAAGTATACTAGCCTATGCCAATGGGGCGGTTTTGCGCCAAAATGTCTCCTCATCATGCATATGGGCAGACACTTGATACTGTACAGTGATGCCTGATTAATGCAAGTGCATTGAGTGTTGGCGTTAAAAAAAACCAGTAATGATTGCTGCCTTTGTCTTTCTGTGGCAATGACTGTCAAAGCCTTTGTTTAACCGCTCCCTGTGAATCCCATTAAGCTTCTATTGCGCGCGGACAGTTACAAGCATATGCTATTTTAAGAGAAGCGCGGCGATTTCAAGCGACCAGTAAAATGAGCAACTAATCCAAAAATAGCCCGTATTACGACATATAGGGAGCACCGTGCGAGCGCGTTATAGCCTGTGCTACACGGATAAATGCATGAGATGACCGCAGAGATGAACATTATTATTTATTATGACAAATGAGGTGGCACAAAAATGCAGTGGTATAATTAAAAGCAACATTTTACAATAAGAGCATCGTCAGCGAAACATAAATAAATAAACAGAAAGGCTCCATTACGCGGGGCCATAGCCTGTATCAGATAGTTGCTAATAATCAAGTAGCTGCTAAACGCAAAACAATACAGAAAAGTTCAGTTATAAAATAAAATAGCCTATCAATACTAGCGATCACTTTTAAAATAAATAAGAGAGACGTAATGAATACTTCAGAATAACCTCAGCTTTCACCAGCGCGTTCTGCCTTTTCCTTCTCAATTTGACGCACAAACAAACCAACCTCCCTTTTCTCCCAGACACACAGAAAATATGCCTGTTGGCTGTTGTCTCCTCATATTCCTTTCTGTTTTTCATTCTAGGTAGAGAAAGTCGCCGACTCCTAAAAGAAGAGTTGTCTGAAAATATCAGACAAGCTTCTCCGCGCCCCAAATTGCACAGAGGGCGCAACCATTGGAGGAGAGCCACACGTGACCGCGGCCCCCTTCTGGTAAACGTTATTCAAATGTTCCACCTATAGTTAGTTCAAGTGCTCTTTTCCGGATGCCTTTTGGAAATCAGGTTAATTGCAACCAAACATTAGCTCAGCCATATTTAACACAATCAAAGGAGTCGTGATTTTATTTTAATACTTTTGGCAAGTGTAATCCATGGACCCCCGGCATCCCACCCTCCCACTGCAGGCAACTGATGGCAACACTTTGGCTTTGAGCTCTGGACAAGTGCCAAAAGTGCATTACAATGAAGCAGGAGGAAGAGGAGAGGGTCAAGATGCAGGACTAACTGTAACCTCAGCTGCTCATGTGACTTCCAGGTTGTGCCCAGGTGAGCGGCTTCAGAGTCCCCCCCTCTCCTGGGGTCAGTGCCACGCCAAGGGCAAGAAGGACGACAGGAGCAGGGGCAGCAAACTCATCAACATCTGCCACTCAGGATTAATCTTCCCCTGGATGAATCTGCGAACAAGTGACGCCCAGCAGTCTGGTAACCTTGCATGTTCCCTTTTTTCCCTTTTTACTTTACAGTGTCTCATAACACGTTAATTAATGTCTAAAACACGTTAATTCCACCAGAACCAGACATATGCTTGTATACTTTTGGGGAAATGTCTATGCTGGATACTAAGAGGGGGGAAAGTGACACCTGGAAACCAATTAAACACTCAATTCACTCTTAAATTTGAGCTTCTCCTGGTTGACTAAAATCTGCTCTGCTTCAGTCAGAGCCACACACCTGTGTCACCTGCATAATTTATTACAGGAACATTAAGAAGATGTATTTCTCTTCTGAAAAGTTTTAAATAAATTATTTGAATTTTATAATTGATTCTAAAAGGTACAGCACAGTTAAAAATGCCATTGCTTGATATTTTAATCTGATATAAAAATAGAACAAGTGACAATCTGGTGTAAATGATCAATTATACAACTACTCCCTTCATATCTCCTAGTCACTCATACAAACACAGGAAGCTCACAGCAGAGCTGCAGCCTCCAGTAAAGTGGGGCTGAGTTAAGGAGTGATGCTTGCTCTCTAAGGTCACTTTAGGCCCTTTTTAATTTCCATTAACTCTGCTAGATGCTGTTGTTATCAACAGTGCTCCACTAGTGCTCATATACATGTCAAATGGAATCTCTAATGGTGGTTATTTTCAGTGGTGGTCCCTAGGTACGTTTAAATGACTGAGATGGGGATTTGACAGGCCTGCTTCCATGTGTAGCTGTGATTAATGTGGGCTGTCACTGCGGTGCTGTGGCGTCAGATGTTTCCCCCAGACTGTTTCTTTGGGAGCGAACTTTCCCTGAGCACATCACACCACAGACAGCCAGTCGTGTACAGTGTCTGCGTTAGGCTGAAGAGGAACAGCTCTGGGCCTCACTTTGTCTCCGGTTGATTGGTTGAGGATTACTGCAGCTCTCAGTCCCTCCACAGAGGTTACACTGGATGATAGACTTGTTAAATGTCTGACACTTGCTCAGCAACCTCTCTCTTTCTCTGCTCTCCTTGTTCCAGTCAGCAGCAGTGAGAGTGGTCCACTGGGAAGAGGCAGTCACAGCATCCGCAGGGAGAGGACGGCCTTCACCAACAGCCAGCTGCTGGAGCTAGAGAAAGAGTTTCACTTCAGCCCGTACCTGTCCCGCCCCCGGAGGATGGAGATGGCCTCCGGGCTCAAACTAACAGACCGCCAAGTAAAGATCTGGTTTCAGAACCGCAGGATGAGATACAAGAAGGAACAGATACTCCGAAAGGACCAGCTCCAGCTTTCACCACTGATTTCAAATGTTCTGTCATCTTCACCAGAGTTTCACTCTTTAAACTTTGCTGCCATGCCATCTACATTCTGTTGCTCTTACAGTGGTGATCAAAGCAGCCTAGTGGACTTTTCTAATATGAATTGCACCCTGCTCTCTATTGAAAATGGCCATGGGTCCTGTGCAGATATAGATCACACCACTGGCCTTTTAAACTGGCCGTAAACCACCAGCACCTGTATCTGTATCATCAACATCCCACTCAAACCCCCACTTCAACTCAAAAGCTTCAAAATGAGTCAAGATGGCTGTTTTGAAATGTTAAATTCAGCGATATGGACAAATGACCTTTTGCCGAGACTCCAAACCATTTTTGTACATAGATATGATGTTTTTTGGCCTAAATTTGGTATTTTGAATTTCTAAAAGTGCATGTTAATGATTACTCAAGTTTGCATTTCCTTGCGCTGTCAAAAATAAATCCTTCACAGTGTAAATACTAAATTAGAGACACTTTTCATTACAGTAAATGGAAAGGAATTTTGTGTGTAACGATTTTCTGTGGAATGTATTTTTGTTACAGCCGTTTCATATTGTTGTTGATTAATTGAGATGCCACGTACGGTATCGGCTTAATAAATGCATTTGGGAAAGCTGTATCTCCTGGGCGGCGTGGATTAAAACGACATTTCCCTCCCATATATTTCATGATTAAGGATGTCTGGATTGCATATAGAAAAAAATAGACAGTATTCAGTAATCAAATTAAAGAATGCTTTACGTTCATTGAAAACTCCAAAAGTATTGTGTATTCAAGTTGCACAGTCTTGCCACAAAGCCTCTCCCTCGCTCCTGCCTTCAAGTGAACAATCATTAATCACACAGACAAGGCGGTCTTTCCAGCACTCCAACCACAAGCTCTGAACCCACTGGGCATGACGACAAGATCTCCTGCCTCCTCCTTCACAAGCCCTGCCTTTTCAATAGCCAAATTGTGCTGCTGCAAGTCAGGGCTGGCCTCCCTCTCAGGGGGTATGTTCGTTGTATAACTGAGGAGCCCTTTCAGTGGTTCACATGCCAAAACAGACCAGAGAGGCTCAATCACTAATGATAGCATTATCTTTAGGAACAATGACAGGGACTTTGCTTTTAACTGGTGTCTACTGTGACATTGTCCCATCTTAATTCCTTAAAACAAACATGATCATGCAAACGCTTGTCCTCTTATCACACGTATTGTTCCGTTTCACTTTCCACATCAGACACTCATGTAAATTATCTGCCATGCATTTTGCCTTATTTGACAGAAATGGGTCACAGTTTTGTCTGGGGGTTTTCAAAAGTAGACAGTAACTTTGCAACAAATGATAAATGAGCGCGCACGCCGCTTTAAACATAATATGTGCTTTTACAACAAAATGATTTTATGATTTGTGGACACACTGACAGTTTTATATCAGTGACTGTACTGTAAATGAGATGTCACTGAGAAGTACTGACAGCTATAAAACCCAAGACAGAAGCAGGGAACATATCCCCTAGTGGTTGTGTATAAAATTACCTCTGCTAATTTATGGTCTTTTGTTAGTGGCAGATCTTTGGAGATGTTGTGTCTACTATAAAGTTTCTTGTTAGAGCAGGTGTCTAATCGGCCAATTTAAAACACGCAGAGGAGTAGAGCTGACAATAAACTCATTTATAAAAGGCAATAAAGTTCAAAAAAGGTCACAAAAAGGTCAATGTGAATGTATTTGTTATCTAAGTGATGGGGGGAACTGGGAAGTGTGTAAGATAAGACAGTTTTTGTTGGATTCCAAGGATTGTTGTGTATGTGAGTGATTTATGGCACTAACAGAGCCACGCCTCAACAGGACCTTTACCTCCGGACCCTTACGCACTCTTGCTCTGACACTAAAGCCAGGAGCATTCGCAAACAGGAGTGAAGTTTTTCTGTGGAGAAGGTCAAGGGGGTCCTGGGGGGTGGGGGGTGGCCCTCCAAGGTCCCCATTTCAACATGGAAGGGCCAAGCTCTATTTAAACATTGAGCTGTTCTCACATAAGGTCACTCCTTCTGCAGCATTAGTCATTATTTCTTCATTATTCCCTTCCACAACATTCCCTTCCTCCATTTTAATGTTTGTTTGTTTGTTTGTTTGTTTAAAAAGTGTTTTTAACTCGTGCACTACCTTTGAGGGTAGCACAAGTTAGAACTAGTGATAAATGATGAGAATTGTAGAAGCAGCTTTAGTTCACGATGTATTGAACCAATCACATTTTATAGAATGGTTTCTGGGTTAGTTTGATGGTGTGCTGCTGTTCAGTTTGCAGTTGTTACACAGATTTTGGGGATAGAGCATACAGCATGTTCTTGAGCTCCTGTAAACACAGCACTTTATACTCAACAAAGACATACTGACACATCTAATAAATAGGTTTGATATATTGGCTATTCACGGTTCAATTGTTTTTATTCACAGATACAAATCAAACTTGGTGTGAGGTTGACTGGACATTGCCTATGTGTTTGGGCACTGGGCGTTTGGGGATAACTCTTACACAACAAGCGTAAGGAAGGTTTTTCAACAGTATTACATAGTTTTTACTTTGACATATGTCCACATACTGTATATACACATGAGCTGACCTGCTGACGTTACTTGTCAAACACATTCACAACACATTTTCCATGTTAAAAAACACCATAAATGACCCATAATGTACATGGTGTTAATTTAAGAATAACTTAATTGTCCCATCCTAAAGGAGATTATTTAAAGTTTTCTTCAGAAAGATTGTTTTCTTCAGAAATAGACCTGTAACACGACATAAAACTGCTGCATGTTTAATCTATGTATTTGACAGTTATTTACAGTGTCCCTGATTTTTGTGTAACTGTTTGTTAAAATATACAACTTTCCATGACACCCTTTGGATTACAACATTAAACTTCTTATATCTTTTTTAGATTTGACACAAAGGTAAAGATGTGGTTTTAGTGAATAATGTGTATATTCTTATCTTTATGCCAACACCTTTATTAACCGTCTCTGACACAAGTTCCTCGTTCTAGAATTGGTTAAAAATACAAATAAATGAAACACCACTTAATTCTAAAACCATGTGTACTTTATAGAATATATTTGTATGTATATTTGTACTGTTGACTGGAATTTTGGAAGAGGAAAAACATAATTTTGAAAGGACTTTAAAGTGATTGTGAGTCACATAATGTAGTAGTTTTGCACTTTAGGCCTTCAACTGCAAATAAACAAAACTACTATATCATATGAACTGCATTCTTCAAATAACAGATGTTGGATGGAAAGTTCAGAACAATATGTACGCACTGTTGACCGGAATACACTGTCATTTGTACTGCCGTCATAATATTGTTAAATGCATAGACATATACCTGTGACTTATGTTCTCACACACATAATATGACAATGATGTTATAGTTATGAAATCTTACTCGTACAGTTACAGTGACACGAGCCCACTGGTGCTGTTTCTGTTGCAGCCAAGTCCTTTGTGGAGCATAACCCTGAACCTTTAATACGGGGTCTGTAGCAGGCTTAGTTCCCTTTATGACCTGTTAACCTTCTCGGACAGCTCCCACAATAGTTGTTAGCGCTGCTTTCCAGTCTCTCCAGGTGCCTGTTGCTCAAAATTATTGTTAAGTATCAATTTCCATTGTCACCTTTATGGGTTTTATTTATTTGTCTGTTCCTTCATGTGGAACCAAGCCCGGGAATCACTCAAGTAGATGGATTATAACTCAACTGCTACGACTCATCAATCTTTGGAATTTGACTTCCTGAATCTCATACAACTGTTACTGTCATATTACAGAATGGCATTATAAAGATCAATGACATTTTAAATGCTTCCCAGTTAAGGATGATGGTGGCAATAAAAAGGTAAGTTGGTGATGGAGGTGTCTGCGACTAGCTGAGGGGGGCTATGCACAGGAGGGGATCGCCTTAAGTTTCATCCATGTTATTAAATCCACAAGGGAAATATCTTAAAACAAATTCTAGTATAGGTATGTGGTTATATATTATACACTTAAAATTTGGGTTGGTTTAGTGTGTAGTGACATGAACGAGTCATCAGTGTATTCTACTTATTATTTATAGTCTTTATGACAGGTTCTCCTGTTTTTCTAATCATGACTTAGCTTAGTAGGATAGCATCTGTGGTTAATAGAGAATCCCTCTGTGTGGGGTGGGACATGTAGGACAATTCACACTGAACGGATACAATATTCTGAGAGTTTAAACAAATATATGTATATATACATATATATATATATATATATATATATATATATATATATATATATATATATATATATATATATATATATATATGAACTATATTTAACTGACCATGTCCAACCAGGAAGTAACATTATAAACTTTGCAAAAATGTTCACACTAGGGACAAAGAGGCACCATGTTTAGTTATTGCATTTCAGTAAAATGTGTAGTCTAACCTGTCATATAGACTTTAATACTCATATTGTATGCAACACAAATACAATTTGTATACAGTACAGAACAAAGCAACCTGTTTTATACAAAAAGGATACACTTTATTTTGCAGGAGTATGAACTTATGCATTGATGGGTGTTGCACATATACAAATACATCATCCACATGGTTAGTATAAAGTCTACAAAAACATAAATATCTTTGACAGTCTGTTATTTCAAGTTCTAAAATGACTTATAGACTATTTTAAATGGAATGTATAAGTCAGAGGACATCATATACATTCCCCATGCCATCTGTATGAACTAATGAACTAGAGCTCCTGATTCGTCCATATAAGAGAAACAGCCCACATCTGTTTCCCCAGCTGTAACCATGGAGATGTATATTAAAAAGGTAGATGTTTTTTTTTGATAAGCTGACTTTTTATTACATCACATTATTTTCTTGATAGTTACAGAAGATTCTTCACCATGTACGGTCGGCACTTTCCTTTAAAAACTTATTGGGTAATTTTCTGATACTCTTTCAAAACCCCATATCTCACATGCACTTTCAAGAAAACACGTATAGGTAAATCAAGTTTGCGAATTCCTGCAAGGACAGTGAAAATGCTCAAAAACTGCACTCTTGGAAGAGCCATTGTAATGACTGGTAAAGAACCTACCAGTAAATATTTGTATATATACCTACCCAATAAGTGGAATGAGCAGTTGCAGCGGGCTCCAAAGCGATCAGAGGTTTCCCAGGAGCACCTATGTTCTTACAAATGATTAAAAATGTTGTATTGCACTTAACTTGGTGGTTGGTATACAGTTCTTGAGGCTATGGACTTTGTCCCTATAATTTCAATAAATCCATTTGATGCTGGTGATACGGACACAGTTGGTAGATATGGTTACAACTGTATGCCTTGTTGTGAGACTCATCATGTGGGGAGGGCCTCTAAGGCAACATCTGCTCAGGGACCTGTGAAGGTTTGAGGCGTCACTGCAGTCAATTTAATCATATACATGTGTAATCAGTGTCTGACATGAAATAAAGAATTAGGTGAACCAGTTATATAGGAGTCAGCAGATGCCCACTTGAAGCGTAGTTTCTGAGTCTCACCACAAATCTCAAAATGTGCTTAAAGAATTTAAACAGCTTAATTAATTTCAAGTAATGACATAGATTTACATATTTTTTTGCTATTACACCCACAACAAGTCATCTTTGGTCATCGGTGGCTTTTCTACCCACAGAGAAAATATGAAAAAGATTTGCTGCATAAAATTAGCCATGTATCACTCTATCGTCATATCTCTATGATTTGCATGCACAGACAACTTTGGAGTAATTGTAATCACACAGGGAATGTTTAAGAAAAAAAATAATTAAAAACCACAGCTCTGGTGCTCCTGCAGCGAAGCGTGCTGGATGAGGAGCCTATTACAGAGGGTGCTGCCGTGCTGAACATTTCCTCCTGTTTCATGTTTAACCCTGCTCATTTCCCACAGTAAGAACTCCGGAAACAAAGTGTGCACAGCAGCTCGGGGGAAGATGACTGATGGCCTGTTGTCATGATGTTTGGGATACTGCCGACTCTTGGCTCACTGGAGCCATGAACGCTACAACACATATAGGCTATTAGTGAAAAGCCCTGGTATTAGTCAGCTACTTCAATGTCATATTATTGAACCTGTACTTATCTGTAATGTATCTGGCTGTTGATATTCTTATGCTTACAATGCAGCAATTCAGGCTTTCAAGAAAGTGGGGCAATTGATTTGATGGAGTTTTCATGTGGTGTTCTTTCTGTTGTGTGTGGGCTGTACAATGCTAAATCTTACTCTTCACATAAACATTTATCAAAAATGTCAATAATTGAGAAAACCTGACATTTGCTATCAATCAAAAGGACAGCCATATTTCAGTGGGTCAATGTACCACACTTGATTATGTGTCTGCTTGTACCTTGTTCTTTGTCTCACCTGCCATTTTACAGCTCCATTATGAATTGCCTGAACTGATGATCTCCATAAACACTGCGAACATGTTGTCATCTTCCCCTCCTGGAACTACATTAACTTCCTTACCCTCAGTAGCCAGCGGTGATAGTCGTCTGTCAGCACTGGTTAATTCCCAGTCTTGTGAGGGTCAAGAGCTGACACATAATAAGCGTTGACAGTGGTGGAGGGTGATACAAGAGTCTGCTGTCGACAGTTGCCTGAGCATCCTAATCTCAAAAGCATGATGAGGTTTCAGTTCAATCCGTGGTGGTAATCTGAGCACCCTCTGATCCCGAGGCCTCTGCTGCCTATTGATACACATCAGAGCATGGACACCAAACAATTTAACATCAGTCAAGATTGACTCTTCCTGACAGAGCCACCCAAGACCTGTCATGTTTACCTCACCTCCAGTCAAAAGGCCCTCCAGTGATGGTGATGGAAAATGTTTGCACTCACTTACAAGACGATGTTTTTGTTGCATGTAAATGGTATTCTTTTTGTTAGATATAAGTGAAAATCACATTTGTTTTTCGAGCATCTACCCAAATTGTAAGATTATTCCCTTTCTTTTCTCTTTTGAATGCCCATGCAAACTATGCGGTTCAGGCAACACAAGCTGTGCAGAGAAAGGCAGATGACTAAAGATGACTTAAATGTGAACATAGAACTTCTGTTCTAAAAGGTGTTGAGCACAAAACACATCAAATATGCTAATCAGACATATGGCACATTGAAGAATAAACAATTTGATTTGTTATTTGTGTCCTAAGTAAAAGGTTACTTGGTTTAGAATGTGATTTGAATGCATCCGAGGGCTGAAATGACAGAGGTTTCTGCATTTTTTTTAAAAACTCGTTTGCATATTAGAAAGCAGAGATTTCTCACACCTGTTTTTTTCCCCTCATACTGCCCATCGCCCCACCCTCCCTCTGCTGAAAGCCATTACAGAAATACAATTTCTAATACCTTCGCACAGGTCTTCGATCGACTGCAAACAAATTTATATTCAGGCAGTAAACAGAAAGCTGCAGAGATTTATTTATTGAGTGTGGAGGAGAGAAACAAGCTAGCGCGTGAACCCTGAGTAACCTCCTGGCTGACACAAAGATGGATCAGTGCACCATGCAAATGCAGGGAGAGAAGGGATATATTGCACTCAGTCATTCAGCACATTGCTGCTTGTAGAATCCCATTAACGCCCACAGCTGGGACCACATCTCTGTGTTAGAGAATGCACTTAGAAGTTGTCTGTTTATTTTCATCTTCTAATTACTGCAAATATGAAAAACCTAACTAAATTGATAATTTAATAATCACAAAATAAATATTATTTGTTCCCAAATAAATACATTCATAAACAAACAAATAAATAAATTAACGTATTTTTAAGGTCACGGAAATCTCTATAGCTTTACTGGGGATTTTGAGACAGACCTAAGTGATGGTTCAAGCCTTGGACCCAGGGCCATACGGGCCTGTTGTGTCTGTCTGTGGGCGACGAGCTCTGTTACAACAGCAGGAGTTTGGTTTACACATCAGTGAAAACTATAATTTGTGAGTCATCACTGAGCAAATACAAACAATGAAAAAAGTAACGGAAAGTGAGGTGTTTTGGCCCATATCCTGCAAAAATGATCCAGCTCATTTCTATTTTGGAAACAGTGAGTTCTTGTGCAGATTTGCTGGCCAGGTTTGATAAACACGTTTTCTCTGTCAAGGAAACTTCTTGATCTCTGCTCCAAGCATTTTTTGGTTTTGTTAGAGGCTAATTACAAATGTGCTGCCTCTGAACTTCTAAATAGCAGCTGTCACGACCTCTGAACCCATTAAGTGTGCCTTTCATA
Source organism: Eucyclogobius newberryi (assembly GCF_026437365.1). Lineage (NCBI taxonomy): Eukaryota > Metazoa > Chordata > Actinopteri > Gobiiformes > Gobiidae > Eucyclogobius > Eucyclogobius newberryi. The sequence goes on along the minus strand of NW_027315801.1, from coordinate 30,293,772 downwards.
TGACCTGAGTCCTTTACTAAAAGGACGTAAGACATTAACATAATCCATTAGCCACATCAGTGTTGCCCTGTATCATGCTAATTCAGGTAGGCCTACACAAAGTGTTTTTGTTTATTTGAAAAATGGGCCTGTGGACTCCTGAGCTGGCTATGGCTGTGTCCAACCAAATATGTTCATTACTAAAACTGTTTTGCAACAATGTATTTAAAGTGCTCCAATACTAACTTTCAGACCAAAAGATGCTGTCTGAGGAACAGTTTTAACAATTAGGCCTTTTAGCTTACTTTAGCCTATTTTGTTTCCACAATGAGTTCAACACAGCCTAATTGTTGTATAGACCTTGTCACCCTTCTGTAACATAAGATATAATCCAACACTTTAATTGTGTTTATTCATTATGGTTTTGGCGTTTGGTTTATATAATGTGTCGCCAAAAGGCACAGCAAAGGCCCTCAATGCAAGGGACTTTAAGTTGCTTTTTGTTTTATAAGACGCCATAAATGCAAACAACATATGTATGACAACTTGCTCGTCCAGCCTAATAATCGGGGTCTCGTGTGATCACAGAGATGTTGGGCTATTGGCCCAGTCGGGGAGGGCACGTCATCTCATCAGTCAGGGGCTGCTGTCTCTCTCTGAGGAATGTCCCCGCGGTGTCCAGCTGCCCGGCCATGCGTTACTAGAAGCAGAGAGGCCGGCCATGAAGCGGAGTCCCGTCCAATGATTATGCAGGGAGAGGTGATAATGACTTCCTATCAAGAGGTAACGGTCGTAAGGGAGAGTAGACCTCTGTCCGCAGGCTGCTGTGAGCTAAAGAGGCCATAAACCGGGACCCTAGTGTCAGACCAGGCAGACCTCTGTGGCGAGCCGCACCAACTACACAGAGAAGTTCACCCTGGCTTTTCAGTTCATTCTCCTGTAACTCTCCTCAACTGTTCCTCGGGCAGCCCTCCTCCTCTGGCTCTCGTGGGCTCGTGCACAGCGGCCTGCCTCCACTCGCCCCGTGTCCCCTGTCGGAACAAGGCGCGTGGCTCTGCTGGACGCACTTTCACTTCGACTTCAAGCAAAACGCCACGATCCACTCACAGGACGGGACACTTTGGGAGACTTTTGGAGACCCACAGCACGGTGGATATGTTCCCCAGCGCGGTTGGACGGGATAAAACTTTTTAAAAGAAGTCAGCATCGAAGGGTAAGTTTCGGAATGAGATGAATTCATTAGGACAATGCAAAACAAGTGACATATGTGTTCTAAACGCACTTACTTTCGTATTTTAGACCAGATTCTGTGTTACTTTGTAATTGAATCAAACTTTTCTCTAAGTCTGAAAAAAGACAATGGGGTGACGTATAGCGTGCGTCACTCTGCGCCATCCTCTTCATCACCAATAAGGACAAGATAAACCCTTTAAACTGGAGCCTGCATTTGTTAAACATAGGGAAAGAAGCAGTGGAAGCACCATCCGTTCTGTGGAGCTTATATTTGAATATGCATACGAGTAGGCCTATCCGGTTCTATTTCCTTAACGGTGCCCTGTCTGTTACATTTTTAATAACGCGCCTCCTACTTTCACTCTGGCGGCTGGAAGCTCTGTGTCATGAAAACTCAGAGTCCTTCTTCAAGATTCACGTTATTCAATCTGAGAAACAATCAATTACGTGAAACCATAGGGTCTGAAAAATGGCGCAAACCATTGGCTTTAGAGTCACAGGAAGTTGAGTAAAACTTAGTGTTGCAGCTGAAGTGCTCCTGAGTATGGATTAGTTGTCTGTTTGTAATGAAAGCCCTGGTGTATTGATTTCAGTTTGCAGAACCTTTGCATGTGTCCACCTTTTTAACATAATTGCTGTCACAGAGCATCATTTCACTGGCAGATGAATCCTGAGCAGAGAATAAAGGAGAATATGGCACATCTCAGGCTTATAAAAACAGAAAATAATTATATTTTAAAACACACACATACATACATACACACACGCACACGCACACACACACACACACACACACACACACACACGCACACACACACACATTCTTGTGACTTGGGCCCATGCAAATATTGATAAACCAACAATCACTAATTTCTTCAGAAAAATGACAACATGAAAGCTTTCTTCATTACACCTTAAAACATCATTAGTGTGTCTTTAACACCTGCCCAGACATTCACACTGAAGCCACTTTGGGGATTCTTAAAGGAAACGTTGAAACATTAAGTTTGTCATTTAATCAATTATACCATGTCCTGATCCTTGCTGCAGCTGCCCACACACACTGAGCTTGTTGTCGTGTGACTGTAACCTCTCTGTGTAGCTCTCTGAAGGGGATCATCTGGAGGAGGATCTCATTAGTGCTACTGTGTAACTTGTAAAAGAATCATTAGTGAAAGTATGCAGTACTCGGAGGTGCTTTGGTTTTGGCACTGAACAAAGTGGTTGTGTATTGGTCACTGTAGAAAGGCCTCCACAGAGCCACTTCAACCTGATCTCCTGGCTCACAGTATATACTCCCAGTGCGTCATTCTTCAATTATGCTTTGACAGCACCTGAATTACTGTGGGCTGGATGCCCAGATGACTGAGGCAATGTGTATCGATTCATCCCTTTCTTCTTCCCTCTCCTTGGCTTGGAAGGCCCTTCATTCCCTTTACAGGCTGGCTATTTTTAAGCGTGTAAGCCATTCCTCAAATATTTAGTTTGAGTCCTTTATGCCTTCTGGCCAGCATCAATTCTATTATCTTTGCAGCCATTTATCAGAATGTGCATGTGATTTGCACTCCTGAACGCCCAGTTTTTTCAATGATATTGTTTTCTGTGTTAGTGCTTTTTATTCGCTGCTTTTAGATATTCGGTACCCATCTATTTTGTTAAAACACAGTTGTAACATTTCTATAGTAAAAAACATTTGTTATACTTGTCTATGATGACCAATCAGTGTTTTACAATAGATTTCACCAAATAGCTTTTCTCCTGTTAATGATACTCTTATCTCAACAAGACTTCCTGAATAAATGAAATAATATGTTCTGTTAAACTCCATTCTGAAGCAAGCCACACATTTTCTCTGAGACAAAGCCACAATCTTAGCAAGGGAAATTAAAACAGTGCTTCTTTTCGTTCATTGCACTTATACGAGGAATATATACTTACATGTGGAGCTCAGGGATAGAAAAGGAAAGGACAATGTTTCCTTAATGCAGTGTTTGAAAGGGTTTGAACCATCACTGACACAGAAAGACCTGCAGCAAAGTATTAATGATTGAGAAGAACACAGTTAATGGTCAGTTTTGTTTGAGTGATTTGAGTTTAATAAGAAAACATTATAACATTATTGATGTCTGTTAACTCTCGTTTCCCCCGAAAGAACAAAAAATAAATTTGAAGGAATTATTTAAATAAGTGATTTTTTAATGCCTATTTTTTCTTGCTGCAAACAAATGTGTCTAATTCAAGTATCTTCTTTGTAAATAGTTGACCCGATTCACAGGTTACACAAAAAACTGAAATTACCTCACCTAAAATTTCCTTTTAAGATTTTAATATTATAAAATTACATTTGTCCAGAGCCATAAATAATGTGTGTGAGTTGTGTTTTGTTTGTGTGGAAAGAACTCGTTTAGGACCTTTTTTAAAAAAATATTTCTAACCATTTCACATTTTGAATGGGTCAACACAGCGCACTTCTCAGTTGGTCACCCTGATCCTGACGCACGTGCTTGTGTTCTGTTCCAGTGCAGGACGTCCGGGACAACGAGGACCGCGCGGCGTCACAAAGCAGCATCAAACATCGAGACATCAAGTTTCTCTAAACAAGCAAAATGACCGGAGTCACAAGTCACAAATGCCCGCGGCGCAGTTAGAGACAGGGGCTGAGAGCGGGACGGGACAACAGCGCCCTCCCTCCCCTCCTGGACATCTGCCCCATCTCTGGACCGCGCTCTGACCGCTCAGCCCCTTCACGCACGAGCGGCGGCGGCGGCAGCAGGCTCGTGCAGGCAGATGTTTTCATTTCAGTTTGCATGCCTCCGAGTTCAATCAGACTGCACCTTTATTTGCTTACGACGATGTGCTCATCTCAGTAAAGCGCGGAGCAAGTTTCTTCACGCCAGAACGAACCAAAACAATCTGGCATCCTCCCCCGGCTCCAGACTGATTTGAATATTAAAATCCGAGTCATTCCGTTGTGCTCCTATCCACACAACCTAAACGAAGATACAAAATTTTATTAATTGCCCATACAGTCTGGGAGAGGCTATTTGTTTATTGGAACTTTCTGAGCTATTTGTTTCAGGAAGTTGGAGAGGTTATATTTGGCCATGTTTAAAATCGAAACGGACATGATTTAATTATTATTTTATTTGATGCCTGTAAAACTTAAAGTCACACGTTTGAATGCTTCGTAATATTTTGATATTTTAAGCTACTGTGAAATTTAACACATTACCGTGTGCATTGTCTTGGCAAGAATGATTTATTGAGCGAGTGTGGTAATAAAAGTATTGATCCCTCTGAGACTTAAATCTTTGAGTATTTGCAGATTATGGAGCGCTGCGATAGGGAGCTGTTCGTTTGTATTAACCCAATCTTTGCATTACAACACGATAATATATCCCGAACACACAATATGGGGAGCAGACAACAAAATGCTTTCTGTGTTGTTTTTTACATCAACCAATATTGTCGTGTGGCTCCGGCAACGAGATATTCCCCCCAGAGTAATCTCGGTTTACGAAATAAATGGTTGCAAAGTCAACCCTTAAACATAGTTTGTCGTAATGCAATAAGATTGTATCATTTAATGTCTACTTTAGCATAACAGAGCCATCAGTCGCGCCATTTATTGCACGGGACTGTTTGGGTTTAAATTAGCATTGTTTGCATTATATTTAACATCCTTTAAAATATTAACAGATGCATTTGTGTCTATAGTATGACTTTATGTTTTAGAACTCAAATAACTAAAAATACGCAGAGAAGGTGCAGCAAACCCCGCGCGTAAACGCTCATTAGACTATGTCCAAGGCAATGTCTAGATGAATAGGAAGTGGCTAATCGAAAAACAGCAGGGTCAGAGACGACATACAAGACAGCAAGTCCAAGCTAATATATGTGCGCACACCAGAGTTCACCTCTCACCCCTGACCCGTGTTTGCCCCAGGATGACGATGACCCGGTCAGTGGCTCCGTGAGAGAAAGATGCGCCTTTCTTTTCCGTGACCCCAAAGTCTGGACTAAAGTGCTTCCGTAGTTTCCCCCGCCAACAAGCAGCTTTGGGCTTATTTGTTCTTTGTGGAGGCTCTCTATATGCAAATAATAAATACATCATCTTACCTAAAGAAGAAAGACCAGTTATAATTCTTCCTAATACAATTTCATACTAAGCCTAATAATGCATTATTCTCACCTGGAGCAAACCAATTTGCGTGGCCCTTCTTACTAGAGCCTAATAAGGTAATGTGCTTCTCTACTTTATAAACTGGGCGAAGGGTCTTTCATCCAATTGCTTTTCTTTTTTTTTTTTCTAAGTAAAAAATAGGAAAGAAATAAAATTGCGTTTAAATAAAAAACTTGAAATGTTCTCCCCAAAAACATAATCAGTCAACATGAAGAAAATGTAAAACAATTAATTCCACCGTGTGAATTTCAGGTGCATTTGCTGTGAATAATTAAAAAAAAAAAAAAAAAAAATACATTAATCATACACAAATAATATACATTAAAAACTCCATTGGTTGTACCTGAAAACTTTATTGGAAATAAAGATTGTGCAGGTTGTGCTTTTGACAGTGGAAATATTTTAAAGTTAGTCTATAATAGATCACAATAATTTTATAAGCAAGCAGGGCTAAAATAACTCATACTTCCTTTATTTGCATTTAAACAAAGCAAAACCCATTAAGCCGGGCTTTCTATAAACAAAGCAGAACAAAGTGGAATGTTTAACAAAACCATTGAATGTTTCCATCTTTTTGATGCAAATACACAAGCACTTTTCATGTCAAGTGATATCGTAAGGTTTGTCATCTTGACCTAAGGAGTTCTTCAGTTTAACTTTATACCTTGTTACAGAAAATATGCATGGTAACTAAAATTAATTATTATCTGTAGAATTCGAAGGCTACCATTGCTCATAGGCGCTCAAGTGGAATAATTATGTTTTTATGTCTTTTATTTTTCTATATCAGTAGTTTTGATCACCAGTTGTGACAAAAATGATAATCAGCTATTTTTGTGTTGATATATATTATTTATTTCATTTTATAGTTATGAGCAACAGTGTATAATTAAACATACATCTACTAAATGTCCTTCAGAAGAATAAGATCCTTATAAAAAAATAAAAAAGTTTTGGTACCAATTAAAAAATAAAACATCTGTTAAAATGCTTTTTATTTTTTAAAAAGTCAAAAAAGTTTAATAGTTAGTTTAATAGTGTAAAACCAACTTGACCAAAGATACGCATCCATTCAACACTGTGAAAGGAGGAGGAACTTTGTGAATTATTGGGAGATGGTACAGAGAGGAAAAGATTTATTTATTGTGGTGAACTATAGCTTTAATTTTTTTCAGTGTCAGCTTCAGCATTTGCCTCTCAATTGATGAAGGAAGAACCACGTTGTTTGTTCAGACCTGACATTTAGCCAGTGTTGAGCGGGACTGTGTTCTGATGAATTCATGTCTCTTGCTGTAGACTTACGGCTGCTCCGGCAGACTGACGGCTGTGTGCACAAGAAACACACAAGAAACACACAAGAAACACACAAGAAACACACAAGAAACACACAAGAAACACACAAGAAACACACAAGAAACACACAAGAAACACACAAGAAACACACAAGAAACTGCACCAGGTAGAACTCCTGACAAAACTTCTTCTGCATTATGTTCTCCGTGCTCATCTTTCCTAATTTTTTCACCTGGAAATAAAATATAAAATGTACTTTTGCTCATTTATTTCTATTTGTTCATGTTAGAGTACAAAAGCTCACATATTATTTGTTAACGTGTATTTGCTTGCTGTTTGTACAAATCTTTCGTATAAATATGCATAGAGGTTTTTTTCTTCTTCTTGAATGCGTTCAACATGGGCAGCTGGAACAATTCTCATGAGAAATACAGTGCGGCATGAGAAATGACTAAACATATGTCAGTTACATTACATTTTAAATGAACTTGTTGCTTACTGGATTTACTGTAATTAATATGTTTACAAAAGGTAAATGAATAAATAAATACTTAATGCATAATATTGTTTAAGGGACTGAATCAAAAGGTTTTCTATAGCTTTGTTCTTGTTGTTATTTTAGTTATTTTAATTCATTTTGCTTTGCCCTGGTCATGTTTTCATTTCTTTTCTGTAATTTGCAAGTACTTTCACGCACTATTGATCTTTCTTCATGGCTTCTACTCCGATTTGACTACCAAACAAATTGTACATCAAGAAAGTTGAACTGAAGTGCACCTGTGTCTACGCACATGTGGACGCAATGTGTATACAATTACACAAATACATGTTTTGCTTCCTAGGTGCAACTAATAAAGCACTCAAAAGAACACAAAGCGCCTATTTGAATAATTGTATACTGACACACGCATGCAAACTCACAACTCCATACATAACCGTGTGTGACATAGCGACGTTCGGCGACACGCGCACCAATCCCAGCACTCGCTCGGCTTCTCCTGCTCCACTCCAGGGAGCAGATGTTTGGGGACAGCTTACAGCCTCAGCGAATTTCTGTGCACAAAGCAAACAGCAGTACTCAGCACTTCTGGCTGCAAAAGGGAAATTTGCTCTTGGAAAAAAAAAAAAAAAAAATACAGGGGAGGGGGTGGCCTTGAAGTCAATATAGGTATCATGAGGATGAGTGGAGGGGGAGAAGAGTGAGAAGGGATGCACACAGGGGTGAAAGTATGTCAAGGTTGTGTGTCGGCTGCATAGGAAACTCCCCCCGCCCAAATTTGCCGCCGACATGTGGCGCTGAATGTGGGTGAAGAGCGGATGATCGTGTTGCATGGTGCATAAACAGCAAGTGTCCTGTGGATTCACAGCGCATCAGTAAAATCAAGCAAGGTGGCTTACTGTGACTGTGGAATCTCTCTGACCTCACGGTGCAGCTTTAAACAGTTTCCAGCTTGGACTGCCCTTTCAAAAGTTGCAGACAAGCATAAAACGAGGGGAAAGGGGGAAAACAATGCAATGAGCCTTTACACATTTGCTGATACGGCATGTACTCTCAAACATCAGTTATATCCTATAGGCACGGCTATGCTAATAATCTACTTATTTAATGGCTATAGTCTTAAGGGCAGGCGACTCTTTCAATTAGCAATTTCAAAAGTACATTGCTGAAATATGTAAATTTTAGTTTGTCAGGCTGAGGAGCGGCATCGGCAAGTGCACTCTTACAAGAGGTCTCAATAAAGCAGGTGATCAGGTCCAAAACAGATACAAAAGTATATGCAGGGGGGGTATATAATGGTGACTCAGAAATAATATGTAAAAACAGATGAAAATGCAAGTTTACATAATATAACATGTTTTTTTTCTTTTTTTTAATATAATTTTCAATATTTGATAAATTTACCAAGATCAAATCTCACATTCAAACACGTGTGCATGCAGAGATAGCAGACACATTTTGACCTCTCATCAGTGTATCATAATCCCTAAACAAACCTTCATCAATGAGCCCTGTGATGCCTATTTGTCTGACTGCAGCCTCCTCCTCCTCTGCCCTGGGGTGCGGTTACCATAGTGACAGATTCACAGACACATGGAGGAGAAGTAAGTGGGGGGTCGCGTCAAAGGGGCGGGGCTGAGAGGGTGAAGCAGGAGGGGTGTGTGAGGAGAGGACGGTGGGACGTTGCTGCTGTGTCTTTCAGATGTGTCTTTGTGCTTCATCTGTCAGTCATCTCTCTCTCTCTCTGTCAGGCACTTGGTGACAGAACAGTTCGTGAACTTTTCTCAATCAAGCTCCTGTCAGACGCCATCTTGGCTGTATTTTATGGACAGAGAGGATTGATTCACAGAGTGCAGTCACAGAAATGTCTATCTGTGGGAGAAAATAAATCAAAAGAAGTCACATTCACTTTGAAACGGCTGTGTTACATGGTTACATTATGACTAATCACAAGCGCAGCCAAGATGCCTGACAACTGGAGGAAAAGACTGTAAGGGTGAAAAGGACAAGGCTATGTGAAGCGGCCATCGGGACTGGCCTTGCCACTGTGAAAACATTTTTTTTTATGCAAAAGAGAAAGAGCAGGTGCTCAATCAAAGCTTATGCCTACTGTCTGATATTTCATCTTACTTCCGGTGCTTCTGTGTACAACCCTGTGTGGCTTCCCAGTACCCTTGTACCGTTCTTCTCCTCCTCCTCTTCCTCCTCTCTGTCATTCTTCTTCTCCCTTGACTCTCCTCTGCCTGATCTCCAAATGATATGAGAGACTGACCCTCGAGCCCCGAGGGGTCAAGTGATACAAGGTCATTGGCAGGTCATCTCCGTTGACTGGCTGACCTCCGAAAGGACATCTGGAAGGAGCCAATGAGGTGCTGTTCCTTCCCCCTAAGGCAGGTCCCCCTCCCCAGCTCATCAGCAGCTTGTGTCACATGATCAAGGCGAGGCGTCAGAGGGAGGATGATTAATGATGCTTTTAGTACCTGTTTAGAATGAAGCTGTCCACACCGCACTGTAATTACCCACTCCCAGGCGGCAGCTGCCCAACATAATTGCTTTTTGTTTGTTGACCTGGTTTATTGCTGAGAAAGATGGCTTTGGCTTTGGTAAGAAGGTGCTATGTTCAGTCTGTAAAGTAAAACTGAGTGCTTGATTACACATTTTGGTGACAGTGTGTGCTTTAACATGACTAACGAAAGCCCAAAGATCAGCCTTTCTCCACAATCATAACAGTAATATGAAATAGCTCAATCTAGAAAAAATATAAGATCTTGGTATGTATCCAAAGAAGGGCTTGTCTAGAAATACACATAGCATCCTCCCACTAAAGGTCAGACAGCCACACCTTTATGTCAGGTTGCTGCATACCACTCAAGTCCACGATTAGTCATCACGGCCTGAGAGGGAGGGGTGTGATGTAGCCATGCATAATTTACAATAACGTTGCTAAAGCATGGCAACCAGTGTTGCTCTGCAAATTCACAAGTCCATAAGGTCAGCAGAATAGTTCCTCGAGTTTCCTCTCTCACTCTTCTCAGCTAAAAGGCAAATATGAACGTTTCGAAACTTGCAGCAAAGCACCACGAGGGCAGTGACAACAAAATCCAGATAAACAGCACTTACTTGACCTACAGGGAACATAAATTTATCATCCATAATGCCACTGTATTTCACATCTATTAGGAGCATTTACTGAGGATTTCTAACCGGACAGAGTGAAAACAGTGTTGGGTACCAGAGCTGGCGTATGAGCAGCTTTCATTTTCCCTTTGGTTCTCACATAACTCAGTCCTGCAGCCTTTATCACCACCTCATAAATAACTAAGCTATCGCCTGATAATGTCCGCTTAATGCTTAGTCAATAAAGCCCACAGTACGAAGGGTCCTTTTTTTAGTCGCTCTCCTGTACATAAATATAAACAGTGCAGTAGATTGATGTGATGGGCAGAGATGTCCTGCACTGGGACAAAAAGGCGGCGTGTGGGCCCCTGGAGCTGGAGGTGGGCTGTGGACTGCAGGTGTTTAGAGGAGATAGCAGGCTGTAATGAGAGGCTGCAAGAGAAGGGCTGAGTGGATAGCCTTGACTGATCACTTGTGAAAGGCACAGACACTCGTATACACACAGATGCAGCACACAGACACGCGGCACAAAGCACACTCTAATGCCATCATTAGTTAACCCATTGATGTCGATGGCTCCTGCACAAAAGCTCATCCTCCCCATTTGAAGGGCATTAGAGCATTCTGAAAAGGTGAGACTGCACTAGAATGTTTTCGTTATCTTGTTACCATCTTTGCTAATCTATTACGTAAGACTACTATTTGTCTGTATACATCTACCTCGGAATTATAACTTATGTTGTTGGTTTCACCGTTTTGCTCATTGCAGGGACAGGTATTGACCAGTGGCACAAGTCATCAGAGCATCCAATTCCATCATGGCGCCAGAGGCAGCTGTATCCGTGATGGCTGGAATGGGCCGAGCATGAGCCCCGGGGAGACAGCAGCACAGACTGACGTGGATGTTACTGAGCTGAACGAAGAGGCTGATTGTGATCCATGAGTTCGTCAGGCCAGCAACACCTGGGCCTAAAGCAGCAGCTGGGACTAAGGGCCACGGTGACATACACAGAGCTCAAAATGAAAGGAAAGTCTGCAAACTTGAAGCCTGAACCATATCTGTCACGATTCTCATCCGTGTTAGCTCTACCCTTGTCACACACACAAAAAAAATCATCTGCCTCTTACCCTGCAGAGATGTGCATATTGATTTGGCGTTTGAGTTATAACAGATGCTATTGGAGATGCACCATTACTGTGGATGAAGAGAAGCACACAGCATACCGCCTCTTTGCCATGTGTTGAACAATTTAACTACATTTCAAAAGCAATAATTTGGTCAATAACAAAAGCTTACAATGTAACCCCAAGGTGTGTCATGTATACATCTACACCCTCTTCTCATGTTGCCAGTACAATTGTATTTCTTATCAAGCCTTCTCACTCTCACACAAGTCATCCCTGCACTGATATTTTAGAAGTAATTAGGCAAAAGACCTTATACCGAAATACAACGTTCTTTATTTTTGTTTAATTATGCAGGAAAGTTAGAACCACGCAAAGCAACAACTAATTACAAAATGCAGATAAGGGATTGTTATAAATGAGGCTGTCTGACTCTGAAACATGACACCAACTTATTCAATACAATATTGTGAAAGCTAAAATCTATGAAAATGAATAAAGATCACTGCCATGTACTGCTGACACTGGACCTCATTTGTCACCATGTTGCTTTCATTTAGAGCAATAAACACGACACGCGGGTCATACATAATAGTGGTTGGATTTTTATCTTTACCTTTGAAGATAATTTAAATGTGCATGTTTGCTTAAGACTTGATTTGTGTGAGGTGGACCTTGTGCTGGCTTATGTAGGGGCCAGATTTAGGGAGAAGGTGAACTAAGGGGTGTTCACAAATTGCTGAAGGCACTGCTCTGGAACACTGCGGCAAATGAATCTCCAGGGTAATGGAGACAGAACTATCGCAAAATTAGGAGAGACATTAACTGGGGTATCAATAAATAAACCTCTAATTAGGGAAAAAGAAGCGGAGCGGAGCAGGAGCACTGGGGGAGAATATCAATGGTACACGCTCACATCTGTATGCAGGCACATCTCTCCGAGGGGCTGGGCCTCTCTTGGGCTTCACCAATGGCATCGTCTCACCCATCCAGCCCTGACCCGCCCTGGCAAAGAGTGTGCCCACTTTTTGACTGTGCAGTGAACCCCGCGTGCCCCTCCCCCAGCGCAACCCCTCTCTCCTCTCACACCTTCTTTCCTCTGCCTTCCCTTTCTTAACCAGCTTATCTCGGTGCCCTGAGTGTGCCGCTGTGCTCTGTGACTTCGCCATGATTGATTGTGGTGGGGGTCCTCCACTCCCTTGGTGAGAGAGAAAATGGAGGAGGGAAAACAGAAGACAGCAAGAGAATGGACAAAGTATGAGCCTGGAGAGAGGTAGTGACGGTGAGATGAAACAGAGGCCGCATCATTTCTGTTTACATGCGTGTGTCTCCATCTATTGGCACTCATATGCAGAGTATGAGTGTTTACCCAACAGCTGCAGAGGCATGGTTCTCGGCGCTCACATTTAGCCAGATGTAATGTGTCAGAATTAGGTGGCTGTCTGGCTGGTAGGGGACAGAGAGGTAGTACCTAGGTGCTGGTGGAGGGTGCATGGGTGGGGTGCACGCAGTGCTGACCGCTCTCTGTCTCTCTCACCCCCTGTTCCCTAGAGGGTAATAAAGACTGATGACACTGATGCTGTGCCATCCGGCTCCACAGTCTCCACTGCACAACCATTTGCACCATCATTTATCCCACTCCCCCTCTCCCCGCTCTAATTCTGCTTTAATAACCGCCAGCTCTATTCATCAGCGTATTGATGGGCATGACAGGCGGTGCGGCACACACTAACTCTCTGCCCTTTACTCGCTCACAGCCGGGGTCACCGCGAGGTCACACAGTCAATAATCACAACACACCACACTGTCACCTTGGAGCAACTACACACCCTGCTACAGATCCTCATGGCACTGTTTTGTATCCAGCAATGTGCTTTTTACTCTAAGTCTTGATGCTACAAGCAAGGTTAGGGCAGCACCACCGAGGAAGTGTCACCAGAGATGGTCTGCCAATCTAAATATACAAAGACTCAGAACACTACGGTCCATTAACTCAAGGTACATTTCTAAGTCAATTCAAGTCATGCAATGTCAAAACAATCAGGCTGACACTTTGTTCTTGCCACTTGTTTTGAAGGGTGTGTGTGTGTGTGTGTGTGTGTGTGTGTGTGTTTCAGTCATTTGTTACAGGTGCACTGTCTCCCTCGCTCTCTCTCCTTGGGCATTCACCTCTTCATATGCAAAACATGTCCTGCTGTCCTCCGACTCTAGCACAGTTTGCGGCCATCACACATTTTTTCTTAATTTCAGTTTGACAGTGACATTTATGTTCATTTGCTCCATGCAATGGTGAGGCATCTGGAGAGACTGTTTGCCTCATCTCACCTGGTTCATTGTTCATTTTTTTTTTTTTTTTAAATATGACGTGTAATGAACAGTTGGATTTTTGGGAACACATGGAGGTAAACACCTCTGCAATTACACCTGCTTAAAAGACAAAATGGATGGAGCAAAAAAAATCCAGGGTCACTGGCAAACGAAGCTGGCATCGCTTCATGAATCTTGTGAGAGTGGTCATACTGTTCTGTTTTGCACAAGGGAATGCGGAAGCCGTGCACAGAGCATAGATCCAGGTGGCACCCACATACTCTCTCTAATCACATGTGTAGTCCCTTGTGTTTAAACAATAGTTCCATACAATAGACTCTGTACCTATTTACCTAAATCTATATCTATCCAACTCCAACTATATCTATTTATAACTATCTATATCCATCTATATCTATATCTATTCTATGCTATTCTATTGCACCACACCTTCAGTTCACTTCTTACATGCGCCCCTTCTGGCCTCTCCCTGTACCCTCCATCACGGCCAAGCTGCATCCTCAGCCAGGGGTGTGTGGGTGCTGCTGCAGGTTCTAATCTGCAGTGCAGGTCCCAATGGCAAGGATCATTGAGCTAATTAATAACATGGCACAGAGAGGAATGACAGTCATTAAGGAGTCACTGCTGTGTGTGTTAAGATGCTGTGGGCTTCTGCAGGAGGCTAGTGTACTGTATTATGTGCGTGTGCAGTGGGCAGACAGCAAAAGGCGGGTGGGTGGCTGGGCGGGGGGACGCACTCTGGCATGCAACCTATTGGGTCATTATTCATAGGGGCCAAACAAGCACCCACACCCTTTATTTGGCCAGGTACACGTGCAACTACAAAGATGCTATATTGCAGCTTTTTATAACTATTACAAGTTTAAAGACTTCCAATTGAGCATTTGCTAGGGTCTTTCAGAGTGCAGTTTTGTCAGTGCATAATGCATCACATTGTAACTCCAAAGCTTGATATAAAACAGTCTTCTGTACCAGCAAAGCATATCAGTCCCTGTCTGTAGACATATGTTAGGAGGTATACATGACCAATATTTACAATAAGCCAGGGGGCCAGAAGGCTAAAAGCACTTAGTTGTGTAAGGCAGCCCAATAGCTCAGCCTGGGCTAATGAAAGGAAACAACAGGAGTAATTAGCAGAGTAAACAAACAGCTCGCCGAGGCCCCAGTCTCCAGCCTCCCTCTGACAGCACGAGGACTGGCAGCCTGGAGAACGTGGTAATTGGGGGAGCTGGGAGCTGAAACAAAATCAATGGCAATGCATACACATACACTGCGTGATTACTCAAAAGCCTTACTCACAACTCAAGGGATTCACACATACAGTAAATAGGTGTAG
Organism: Eucyclogobius newberryi; assembly: GCF_026437365.1. Taxonomy (NCBI): domain Eukaryota; kingdom Metazoa; phylum Chordata; class Actinopteri; order Gobiiformes; family Gobiidae; genus Eucyclogobius; species Eucyclogobius newberryi. Next base: position 30,278,679 of record NW_027315801.1, on the reverse strand, counting down.
AGGAAGGTGTAATTCTGGGGAGGTTACATTCCAACCCAATTAGAGAAAGCCATTCAGCGTAAGATGCTGACTGCCCTGAGTATGAGGATCACACTGGCCATACAGGGCCTAACGATCAGCCCCTCTGTCTAATTGATCCCATCGTGGTGCCATTTATGTGTCTGTCAGTTCACTAATGTCTCTGCTTCACTCACTTATTAGGAAGCATCAGCATCTCCAGTGCGACCATGTGGCTGCAGCGGCAGACAGGCCAGGAGAAGTTGGTCCATGTCTGGTGCCTCTCTGAGTGGAGCCACAGGGCAGGGAGCAGCACTAATGCAGGAGGCGGATGGGACTTCCTCTCAGAGGGGCACTGATGTGGGGCGTAGGGAAGGGGGGTGCTGCGTAGTGCATACTGGCAGACTGCAAAGCTTTACAAGAGTCTTGTTTGTCTTGTTAGAACATACGACTCCCACACTAATGCCTTGGAATAACATTATGGTTGACTAACAATACATGCAAAAAGATAGTTTGCATTACAAGTTGGTTCAAATCAACAAAAGGAAGTGGTTGGCAGCAAGAAGCTCAATTATATATTTTAACCTTTAAATAGAAACCAACTTGTCAATAAATGTAAACATGGTTATTGCAAAACAGCACATTTCTTTATATTTTTAACTATGAACACATTAATGTATAATATATATAAAGCAAAATGAAAGTGTATAGTTTTGTTGTTGATACTATCATTTTACAAAGTGACATTTTGGGCACTAGTGAGGTAAAGTGTTCTAAACTACAAAATAAATTAAGTTCAAATTTGTAAGGACTGTTGGCAAAGTACTTGTTGTGGCAATTAAAACAAAAGCAGCTAAACTCAAGTACCTGATCACACAACTCTGTACAGTCATGGATTATATGATCTGATAATCACGATGACCTCGATAACTTTTAAACCCTTCAATATTGTGGAAGTCATCAAGAACATCTATCAACTACTTGATTAATGATAGAATGGATGGATATGGCCTCCATTAGCCCTCATTACTGCATATTCTGCATTGACATCAGGTTGACTCAGTGCAGACTCTGGACATTTCTTTAATCACAAAAAATATATAAGGAGTTTGATCTTTCCATTGTCAAGTTGGCAAAGAAGAGCAGTAAGGAAGGATAATGTCATGGCTTCACTTTTAAAGCATAAGAATCTAACAACACCTCTTGAAAAATCACATATCCAGTTAATATAATCTCTAAGAATTTGGTGAAAACCCCACATTTATAGAGACTTGTTTGTGTTGTATGTTTTTATGTGCATTGTCCCTGATATAATTAAAAAATGGCTAGAACTAACTGAGCACTGAATTTAAAGGAGTTAAATATGCATGTGTTATACATTGCAGCGCATTGTGCCTCTGCTCAGAAGGTCATTGGCTGCAGACTTCCATCTCTGCAGGACCCTTACGTCTCCAGGACTCTGGGACCAGCATGTCAGATCACACTCTCATCCTGGACACGGACTGTTCGGGCCAGAACCTCTCGTCACAAGAACAGTTTCTCGCCTCATGAACAATTCATATCCTGTCACTTTAAATAACACGTCAACTATACTCTTGCCCTGCTAATTTGTTCGTTCTTTCCATGTTGCATATTCTATATTAATATTCATTTTTATTTTTTGCTTGCATTTTATTTTACCCTACATATCTTTATATTTATATTTATGTTAATTGTTATATTGTATATTATATGTATAATAATTTTGTTTTAATTTGTTTGTGAATTGTGTTAATTTACAATTTCAGAAATGCTTATTCTGATTCTGATGTAAAAGAAGTACTTGTGTGACTATGTGTAGGTCCCTTCAATAGCAAGCACGCTCCAGGGGCCCCGCTATCAGTACAGAATGAAAACGCCTTCAAACCACAAGTGACACTCTCTCTCTTGAGATGCTGTGCTAATGTGCCCTGTTGAGCATTTAAGTAAATTTCCCACCAAGTTCCTTGATTAAAAACATTGAAATGACTAATAACTAAAACACAATCTTCCCTGAAGATTATTTAACATAAACAGCAATTCAAAAATTACATTTTCATTCAAGTTTAGGAATCACTTTTGCCACCATTTCTGCTTTAACCCTTCCAATAATGTCTGTTCCCGATGGGAATGTGTCACCATGGCACAGGTTTGGTCCGTGCATTCGTCACGGAGCCCACTCCTGTCGATAGCGGCCGGCATGTGCAGCCCTAATGAATGTGAGGAGCTGCACACCTATAGCAAAGTCATTTACTTTATCAGCCTGATAACAGAGGTGATAAGATAGTGGCTACGCTCTGTAAGAGTAGCAGCCTCTTTCTGCATTCATCTTACCAAGATCTACTGTGGCAAACCCCATTCCTCTCCACAAATGTTTATGTTGACAATATGACATTATTTTGTCCTTTTGAACGTGTCTCTAGCACTGTTCCTTCATAAATTATCTGATTTATCTCGTTTGAGTGGTATTTCCTTTGAAAATACCAGATTTTGAGCATTAATTCATGTTTTGTCCTTCCAATTATATTGACTTCAAATTATACATCAGAAGTTACACCCAGACAGTTGCTCTTAATATTTTGAAGAAACGTCACAAGGATGTTTGGCCACTTTAACCACATCTGACTGTTACTGACACAGACACACTGGCCACTTGATTATTAGCTCTTCCAGCTGCCCCAGGCAATAAGACAATAGCAACCACTACAGTCTGTTTCATGTACATAGCTCCACCTATTGGTCAAATTTGGGACCACCACGCAAATGAGTCAGGGAAAGGTCAAGTCACTCTGAAACCGATGGGTTAAGTTTAGTTTAAAAGGAAAGAAAAAGACTATTCTATGTAATATATTTAGGAACTTTAAATACAATTATAATTTACCAATTTATATCAAATGAATAAAGATTAAAGATTTATTTAACACATTAATTGTTGGGTTTTGCTGTGTTTTCTGTTTCGCTGTGATGAGCCGCTCAGTACAGGGAATGTATGACCTGTTCTGTTTGAGATACATACTTAGATTAAATAAATGAATCACTAAAAAGGCCTTTATAATTTAATTAATATAGAATAAAGCATGTATGACATTTTGGGTTTGTTTCTTTAAAAGTATTTGTCAATTACCCATCCTAATATTTGATCAATACTTTGTACATGTAATACTGGATTCATTTTTGTAACTTTGAAAAACAACAAAAATCTAAAGAAAACAACCAGAACATACTGGACAAACTAATATTCAGACACAGTTAGAATTATTTATAAAATACATTACACCTTAAATTCTATTTAGGGAAGCACTCTCATTTTATTTGCTATACACACATCATTTATATTTCACATATAAAATAAAGGTAGACAACATAATTGAAGCTACTAAATGTACATTCACTATAAAGCGATGTAAGAAACAGCCCCCGCCGTGACGTTTGCCAGTCAAAGTATCTGATAAGCTTAAGCACTTGAGGCTCTTGAGAAAAGGTCCCCAGCTCAAGTGCTCTAACAGTGTCACACGCAGCAGGGATCAGGAATGCCCAGAAACACGCACACGCTCACACTGAATTATAATTACACAGCGCCGAACAAGTCTGAGCTCAAAAAAACAAGACGGTGTGTCTCAAGAAGAAGTGAAAATTGTACATCAATTCATCAAGATTCATCATTAAACCTGTCAAACATCAAAGGCCCCGTGATCACAGCTCATTCTTAAGAGAGACACCAATGGGCTCATTTATCATATTTGTTTGAGCAAAATGTGACAGAATGAAAGGAGAGGAAGAAATGTGTGCTCAAGCAGTTAAGTTAAAAGAAAAGTATTTGTATATTTAGGCAAATGAGCAACACAAATCAGAACAAAAGAATGAATGAGGAATGTTGTCAAGCAGATGGATATAAAAAAGATGATTAAATATATGCCCAACGTCGGATGAGAGATAATTAATAACAAATGGGAACCGAGTTTCTAACGCCCCTGTTTTGATCAGAAGCCACCTGGACCGAGCCAACTGCCCCAGGGCCCGACTCAGGCACCTGCATGCTAGAAGTATGAACTAACCCTATCTCCCATCGCCAATGATTATTAGTTATCATCAGCAGCACAGCACGGCTCTGCTCACCTTTGTATGACCTCACCAGTCTTTCAAAAACAACTCTCACTTCATTTTAAATTTATTATCGTTTATCATTTCATCAACAGGGGGAACATTTCAGACAACGAGTGTCTAGCTCATTTCTATCCAAATAATGCTTGTAAGAGGACATCTTTAAACTTAATGTGACTCCTGATCAAATGTTTTTTATATATCCCCAGGCTCTTGTATTCTCCAAATTGCTTCAATAAATAACTTGTAAGTCTAATTATGCAGCAATTAATTGCAGCACACATGGAATGGCCATCAATCTCGAAAAAAATCTTCTCCAGAAACCGCCTGTCAAGCCAAATAAGAAATCTGATTAGATTTTACAGACATGCTTGAGATTATGCATGTGTGCATGCCAGCTTGTCATTTGTGACCATGTTATGTACAGGCATGTTCGGTGCCCATAGGGGGTTCGGCCAGATCTCGACCATTGGATCCCTGCATTCTGCTCTCTGCGGACCGAGCCAGTTGCTATGGCAGCAGTATTAAAGCTTGTCTCCATGGCCAAAGGAGAAAACTGGCATCCCCCAATAACAGACCTCCTACCAACCTCCTATGCTTCCCCTGTTCTGTCCCCCAGCCAGGCTCCTGACCCGCTGGTGAACTTTTCGGAGGGCGGAGGTCAATGGCTCCGAGCTGCCGAGTGACAGTGAGGGATGATGAGGCCGAGAATGAGAGAGAGGAGTTACACCATACAGATGGGAGGAGAGATGAGAAAATGAAAAGATGAGACAAAATTTGATTACTATCAAGAGGTCTACACTGGTGGTGGGGGCGGGGTGGCAAATGCACATGTTAGAAAATGGCTGCTGTTTAGAGCGGCGTCTTTAAAATGGAGGTGGAGGCACGTGAACAGTATTTTCCTTGTCTGACAAATTTGCCGTTGTGTTGTTTATTCGGGTGTATGCTGGGGAGACAGGGGGTGGATGGGGTGAAAGGATGTCACAGGATCAATTATTAATTACTTCCTTTCTGTGGTTATTGATTCTGTGCATGTGTCGGAGCCACAGGAGAACGCTTCTTCTCCTCTGTAGGTGTAGCCATTGGGAGAAAGTAAAAGTAAAGGAGCATGTGTGAAGGTGCTTATCTGTTTGTCTAGTATTTAGTTCAAAACCTTGATATGGTTGAGTGGGGGTCAAGTGAGTTGATCTCTGAACTTTGGATTTCAGAGGTCAGACAGAACTTGCATACAACACAACTTGCTCAACTTAAATATGTTTGAAGACATATTAATATCTAATAATCGAATATTTTCTAGAAATGAACAAAATGCGTTCATTAGGGAATGTATATGTTACTTTTGAGCTTTGGATAATAGACTGGCCATTTGTGAAGTGAATGATGCTGATTCTCTTCCATGACAAAACACCTGCATCATTATCACCTGCAAACTAATATCATCATCTCTGCTGCCAATACGAACCAGGAATTCTCCATAGCAAAAGAAAAGGCTTTAAAAGCAAGAAGATTCTTTGAAAAATGTGAGGACAACATTAGTCTGCCCCCTAGTGGTTATTACTCATAACTGCTGTCTGGCAATCATGGGTATGAGTGAACGTCAACATCCAACAAAACAATCTATCTCTTTCGGTAACACACTATAGCCTGTACAGTAGCTGTAATATTATGCCTTTTCTATCTCATACAAAATCAATCTGCACAAGCCTGTTTACTGTGTAGGTCAACTGTGTAATCTGCTATTATCACTGGTCAGTATGAATAGGAGTCAGTTAGGACTGTCAAGCACAGACTAACATAGTAGCCCAGAGGGCAGGGGAGAGTGGTCACACCCGTGTATATATACACATGCTGAAGGCGCTATGCAGACACATGCTGTACCTCTCGCTGGTGCATTCTTCTTCCTCTGTGTGTTCTCCAGATGTCGTGTCCTCTTCGTCACCCCGTTTCCTTGCTCCACTCAGTTCCCCCGCCCAGAGACTTGTGACAGCCCCTAACCGCATCAGGAGCACTGCTAGATTGGATATACATGATCTGTCCATCCATCAATAAAGAGAGGGAGAGAAAGAGAAAAAGAGAAATGGTAGTCTATCTGCAGCCAGCGTGATAGAGACATGGTGAGGAGAAAAATCGGCAGTCACGATCATTTGCCAGCTTGAATAACACAAGACAAACATGTTCAGAAATGACACACAGTGCATTCATAATTTTGGACTAAAGATATCCATAACATACATTTCAGAAGCTACCAATAAAAAGAACCTGCAGCCGTATCTCGTGGACAGTCGAAAGGTCCATTGACTGCGTAGCCCATATAAGTTTCTGATGCCCTAATAAAGGCCGGTAATGTGATTTGTGTTAATGTCCATCTGCTCGGTAATAGATGCGCTTTGGACAGGTTTTTGTTACCAGGACTTAACAGATAGCAGGGAATGCCACTTTCTAAATTTTAACACGTTTATTTGTCCGTCAATATCTGTCGCTTGCTGAAGGTTAGCGGGTAAGCCGTGAATCACAACCACCCCATTCTGTAAACCCAATGAGCTGGAACGTGGGTTATGGTCCTGCTAAAATGTATTACAACAATATCATCCTCTGTGAAGTGATTTTATACCTGGGTGAGGTATATGGTTTGACTTTCTTATTCTAATTCGTATTTAATTTATAAACTGTTTAAATTTATTTAATTATCTTTACTGCAAAATATATAAATATGAAAATGGTTTAATGATTAATCTGAAAACAAAATATATGTAATATAAAATATTATTATAGTAATTATTATTATTAGTTTTATCATTATTATTACTATTTTAATTATTATTATGGTTCATTTAAAAAAAACATCAAATAAAATTCCTTACCATAAAATGACAAATGTGTGATTTGATCTCGTTGAACTCATAGTTCAAGACATTCTGTCACAGGAGTGTTTGATGTTGAATATACAGTATAGAAAGAGTTCAGTCTGAGGTTGCCCTAACACTCCATCGTTTTATCTCTTGATATTCATCTATGTCTCCTCCTCTATCTTTTCCATACATTTCCAGGTGATGCGGTATCAGCAGCACATCTGTTTGTCTCGTCCTCCCTCTGTCTCCATCTCACTCCTCGTTCTGGTGCTGTTTTCCTTCCCACCGTTACCTCTGCCTTTTCCTATCATTCCTTCCATTTTCATAGACACCCCTCCTTGCAGCCTCCCACCCCACACTCTCCCTCTATCCGCATCTCGCCTTCTCTCTGTCCCCTCTTCTCTCTCTCACTCCCGCTCTCTTCTCTCCGCTCGGCTCTGATGAATTGCCTTCCCCTCCCGGTGAACTCGACCGATAATCCTGGGGAAGCAGTAAAAGACCATCGATCAGCCCCGCAGACAGCCCCACAAGCCACAGCACAGGAACAACACGCTAACAACAAGCCATTGCACTTGGCTCTCAGTCTATGCGCATGTGCTTATGTATGCATAGGCATGCATGTGTTTTCATAAGTGCAACTTGTACACATGTGCACACTTAAGGTATCTAATAACACATTTATAGGCAGGTGGCAACTTGGGATCCAGTATTCTCCAGACTTCGTATAGTCTACAGGAGCTAGTTTTGTCACTTCTTGTTTCGTGTGCTATGTTGAGCAGCATTTGTCACCAACATGTTTAGCATACGCTAAATAGTTCCCAGTGTGCTCATCCAGCCTGCTCACTGCCCCCTGATGTGTGCATCCACTTGCATACATGCATATAGATAATTTAAGTGTTGTGTGCGCCGGTACATACGTGTCACTATGTTGTGTGCCTGCCTCTGGAGCGTGCATGCCTGTCAAGATGCCTGTATATTATTTGTATATGTTTGCAGCCCATGGAGAGGTGATAAATCATGTGGCACTCTCCAGGCTCATTCTGAAGGCAAAGCAAAGAGGAGAGCGCACATGATCTTGGGCAAAGCTTGATGGCTATGGGATTGATCAATTGATTGATTTGTACTACAATTTTTTCCCTATAGCGTATGGATTGAAGTAATCCTTATTTTCTGCAGCAGGCAGGTGCAGACTGCAGCACTGTTTTATATGGTGTCCTAAAACCTAGAGATGAGATTCTACTCCAGGGCTAACGAATATTGATAAGCTAAAGGCTATAGTTTCACGTTATTTGACATAAAATAAGATAGCAAGCATTAAGTCGTACAAGAAGTCTATTTGTCTTCGTTACACCACTTGGATTACAAAAATAAGCCAATTAAAGAGAATCAAGCACAATGCAGTCAATGACCATTATTCTGACACCTTAAGTATAATAATAACAAATGGAGGAGGTGTCCCATTCAGTTCTATCATGTTATTTTACAAAGCATTGCTGTACACCAATGTGGAGGGACTTGACTATAAAAAGCAGCTGGTCAGAAAATATATTTTAAATTTGACAACCAGTAAACGTCTTTCATTGCGGCGGCTCACATACATACTTCATCTTCTTTTATATTTTGGAGCGGTTTGCGAGTTGCCCTTCAGTGCCTTTCTCCATGCTGCCTTTGTTCCTAATGTACTGGTAAGGCGAACTTCATTAAGCCCTGTGTGCCGCAAACACGTTTATGTCCTATTTTCATTTTTCCTATTTCATTCTGTTGTGATACACCAAAGCACTACCACCAAAGCGGAAAATAAAGCCTTTCAGGCTTGGTGCTATGAGCTCTTTGAGACTGAGGTGCCACCTTGTGGACACAGCAAAGCACTACAACAATCCAAAAGTCTGGCATGCAAAGAGAGGACCAGCTGATGTCCGGAATAATGTATCTAGTTCCTGTTAGAGTTCAAGCCTACAATTATGTGTGATGTTGGACTGACAGTGCTAGGCCTGATGAGACAGCCTCAGCCCCGAAACCTCAGAGACACCTGCAGCAGGTATGTGTGGCATGTCACAGGTATGAAGGGGCGGACCCAGCTCTGTGCCAACTCTGCTTGAGAAATGACTTAATGTGAGGGTGTGTGAGAGTGCGTGTGTCTCTGTGTGTTTTCCTGAGAGTGAAACGCCACTATGGACATTGACAGATCACAAGGGAATGTTCAATTGCAGGTTGTTACGTCTTGCTGTCATTGGGATCATCTGTCACGAGACAAGGCAAGCTGGGAGGCAGAAGGAGGCAGAGTCAGGGGCGTCACTGCTCCCTCAGATCAAGATCACACAGGGCTCTTGCCAAGAAGACTGCTGGCCCCGTCTTGTGGCTGTGGTCCTAAGGAATTCTCTTCTAGTCGGTTCCAGAGCATGAATGTCAGAGCTTTAAAAGAACACAGCAGGCTACAACAACAAAGGAATTTTCCAAATAAACACATTTTCAATTTTGTGTCTATCCGGGCAATGACATTAACATGCTTTTTAAAAAAATCTATGACTGAAACAATTGACAGACATAAACACACATTTCTAATTTCCAATGTACAGGAACAAAACAAATTCAACCTACTTATCCCTAAATCTATACTGAGAATATGACTCTTTCCTTGTTTCTTATTCTTCTTTTTTATTCTATTCTTCTTTTTTATTCTATTCTTCTTCCTGCTGCTGGACTCCCCTTTGGCACCATCTACAGTAACATTTGAGTAGCACTGTGTTGTTACATGAGAAAAATCACAAACAGGAAGGCCAATTATAGGACAGCAGTCATCTGTCTGTCAACCACCAGAAAGGAACATAGCAGCACCAAATATATGGCTGCCTAATCAATCACCACACCCGATTTTAAACAAGCGGCCTTGTCTGAGTAATTAGTAGGACCATTCATAAGTATTTCAACATCCCAAAATACCGATAAATCACTTTACTTTTGATTTTCGGTCACTTTTGTCCAAAACCCAAACATTCAAATAGCCAAATGTTCCTGAAAATGATATGCATAAAACTGATTTAGGAGACACCGAGGAAATTGATCACGCAACAGAATCGTTTAATGTTTAAGGAAGGGCCGTGTGATTTGTGGATGTTGAAACAGAGTTCATATTCCACATTTAAAGATTAAAAAGAGTACCTTGTATTTTCACAGCGCAGACTAACAGCCTTGTACCCCCTTGCAGCGGTCCCACCCTTAGAGCTTCATTGCTATTGCAGATGCTTTATGATGGGCAATTTAGCTTCAGCTGCTATCTCAGCCATCTCAAGAATGGACGCGCTTAGAATCAAGTGCAATAAACCAGACAGCGAGGTGCAGAAAAAGAAGGAAGAGGGCAGCGGGAAAAGAGGATAAGACAAAGAACTCGTCTGGACAAAAGGTCCAGGGGCCGGGTGTCCTGCAGTGGACACACAAACATGCGCCGTCCCAGGAATTTGGCTAGACACACACCTAGTCTAGTCTCAGCTTTCCAAACAAGGCCAAGAATGAATCCAACTAATTGTTTCCCCTTCTGTCTGACTTCACACACAATTCTGACAAAGGGTGGACAAAATCTATTTTAAAAGACACAGTACTATAACAAATACTTCATACTATAGCATACATTATCCCATACCAATAACAGACACCTTGATATTTGCTTCTAGTGCATTCACATTTAAATATTATTGAGCATAATGATGGAAGTATGACTAAATATGACAGATTGGCCATATCAACTTGTCAATGCCCAGTTCCGTCAGCTCTCGCAGGCTAAGCAGGGATGGGCCTGGCGGGGCAGGAGTGCTCACTGGGCAGGACACTTCACCCACCTTCGCCCCCAGTGCCCATGTGCCCTGTATGGACGACAATACGCCATGTTTTACAGCACGTGTATGTCATGTATGTTTATTAACGTGCACGATCCCCACCAAAAAAACAGACAACAACTAGACAATGTGTTGCTTTCTGCACTTTCCTGTGTCTTTATAAATGAATTCCTCAACGCAAATGGTTTAATGCTTAAGGGACTAAGATAAGATAAGATAAGATAATCCTTTAATGTCCACACAACATTAAAGGACTATTTCTCTCAGCTTCAAGGGTTGGAGTCCACACTAACTTTGCCTCATGTCTCTTCTCTCTTCATGACTTCATACAATTTATCAACTAAAGCATAACATGAAAGGCACAACATTCGATCCCAATTTGTACCCCGCCTAAGGCCCGAAGTCACTGGGATAGGCTCCAGTCACCCGCGACCCCGAAAGGGAACAAGCGGTAGAAAATGGATGGATGGATATTCCTTACAATTAACGATTATTTTAACCATTAGTGACTAGCCATTAGTCAAGAGATATTTTTTTTATTAAACACTAAGACTTTCTAAAGATATTTTTACTAATATTTTGATGTATTAATGCTATCTTATAAACAGTTTTGTGTGTTTTTTAGTCTGTATATTTCATGTAACAATTTCAATTATAAAAACAAAACAACTACCATTATTTTTTATGGTTGACGATTAATCCATCCCGACTAATTTACATCTGATCTTGCACATCAAAACATTCATTAAGAGGTGGCTTTGTACCTGTGGCATTTTGAAGCTACATAAGGGCATCGGTGCATTTGTGTGAACCATTTGGTCCTCCACGTCAGCTTTGTTGAGTCTGCTGAGCTCCAGGAAATCTCCAGAGACGGGGAGACAGATTTACACCCTTCCCCCTGAGAGGACTTTAGAGCCTGGGACCCAGCAGGGCAGAGCGAGGGCCAAGAGCGCCAAGTGAAGAGCATGGTGATGAGACAGGGAAAGGAAAAGGATAAAAGGAAAAAGCAAAAAGGGATAATATATGACCACTGGCGAGTAGGAGGGGGTAGTTGTGATATCGATGGAATGTAACATGGTTGCTATTTGCTTGCCGCCCTTCACTTCCACTTACATACCCTCTTTTTCTTGTGCCTTGTGTCTCTTGCCCTCAATTTATCCAACCCACTCCCACAGACGCACAGGCAAAGGCACACATATACAAAGACCAGCCATAAATCTGCCAGTGAGTGCTGCTGGGATAGAGACACCTAAGATGCTGTGTTTGGAGAGAATGCAGATGTACCTGCCTTCAAGGTCCTTCATTTCATCCTTCTCAGACCGTCTCATATTCTTAACCCCTTTCAACCTGTCTCCTACCCACTCCATCCAGCGTCCGGCCATCCCAGACGCTTTAAAAGGACCAACTCTTCCCCCATTTTGAAGCAAAAGAAAAAGAAAAAACCCTCTGGCTGAGATCTTTTGTTGCAGTGGGACAGGACTGAGGCAAAAGGCGCACAATAGGCCAAACATGGAGGAAACACTACATAGGCGGAGGAATAATGGTAACAAATACATGGCCTGTACACGCTGTTTGCTGCTCCAAGTCTGAGAGCGAGTATCCATCAATTAGTGACAGCTCTAACTACCGGCTGAGTGATACCTGATGTCCATGAGAAGCTACATTTACAGTGAGCCATGTCTGATAATGTGAATCACCACCAATACAATAGAACAAAGTCACTTCACCTGTTATTTGTTCTTGTCCATATGCAGTACTGTACGTCGTAGCCACTTATTGTACTTAATAGGTTTATAGCCTTATATTTTTTACCCTTATTTTGGTGTATTTTGTAATTTGATGCCTTTTTGTATCTTAAGTCAACCCAACGCATCTTTAATAGTCAAATTAAATGGCTGGATTGAAGTATATTTTAATAGTTAATTATCTTTATATTGATTGCATTTTTATTTTTTATTCTCATGCTGGTCTTGGTCAACATTGCAATTTTCTCCGTGTTGGACGAATAAATGTTCCTCTATCTTATCTACATCTGTCTGGGATATATAAAAAAAAGAAAGACACCGCTACAAGGTGCATCTACGTTCATTATGTGCAATGGTAACAGTTACAGCAGATAAGGGGATTTACTGAAAGCATATAACAAACTTAACAAATGTGATGTGATGACTTCCAGGCACAACAGAGTAACACAAACACAAAGTGGCAGGACCTCTGCTCACAGATTAACAACACCAAACGCAGCAAATAGTCTCTGGGCAAAAATAAGGACTAAAACAGTGGTGCACCCACGTAAACACAAGTAGTCCAAACAGACATGGTTGTGTGGCCTGATTTACAGCGATGTAAATGCTCTAAGCCGCACATCTCACTCCAACACCTAAACACCTGACAGGCCTCTCATAAATAAAACTGGCCACAAACTCCCACATAATTTACACCTTGGCTATATTCTAAGCTAACATGTAACAGGGCTGTACTCCATTTCTCCACTCACTGGAACAAGACCTAAAAAGTAAAAGGAGTGGGCCAGGCTGACATCAAACGCTCTGGGTTCTGATATTGGCCTGATGCACTCTGGTCCACAGCACTGTGCTTGTGACTGCACTGCCATAGCCTCAGGCGGAGCTGCACTAGACTAAGCCACAGCCCTGTTTAGATCAAGGAGTCCCACTTCTCTGTTTGCCATAAATCGTCCTTCTTTTGTCTGTTACCTCTTTCGTATGAAAGCTGAAACTTATCCCCTTCCATTAGAAATGATGGATCAGACGTTCTTATGGCAGAAAAGACTTTGTAGTTAGGCTACATCATTAGTTGTAGGTGTTCAAGTGTTGATAAAAGTTTACTTGTACTGACAAATTTAACATCATTCTAAAACCCGAGGTTTGTGTTCAAACTTTTAGTGGAACCATTTGTGTCAGTTACCAGCAGCTGAGTTTCACAGCATGTGGACTCCCTCTGGTGGTCGAGTCATGGTACTGTCTTCTGGAGGGAAATATGCATCAGTTCTGAGGACAAAAAACATCTCCTTAGAAATTACGAATTACAATCATTGCGTTAATACTAAACAAACTAAAGTAGAACAAAACTGTTGTTTGGTCTTGAGGTTGGCTCAGGAGCGCGTTTTCCCCACAGCAAAACAGGGTAAATGTTCTGGCAGTAGGTGTTACAAAACAGCTCCACAAGTTAGAACAACGGCCTCAAACCTGTTCCTCTAAGTATTTGCAATAAACGTCCAAAAACTATTGTGAAATATGCTCTCTCGACGCTTGTAACTGTTAAAAGCGAGTAATTGAAAAGATAAATAACCTTGATATTATCTCTCCATATTTCAAGTGCCACTTCCTTCTGATAGAAATGTCTTGTAGCCTCCTGTTGTCAGAGCAAACACACAGGTTTTCTGCAAATTAGTCGCTAGTAGAAGCAAAGAAAGTTTTGGCTTTAGGGGAAAGTACATATTTCGCTTGAATAATTTAGAAGATGAAATCTTAAACAGAAGAGTTAAATCGTAATGTTCATCCACAACCTGTGGGTTAGTGCTGCTGCTGATGCGTGATCTCATGAGTGATGACGCCCCCAGGCGGTGGAAGTGGGACACAACAAGGGACGGAATCATGAGCTTCATCAGCTCACTGCGTCTGGAATAGAGATAGTCCATTTGTGTGTTTGTGATTTAGGTTGAAAGTGAACGTGTATGCGTCGAGTCTCTCACGCATGCGCTGTGTGACCAAGCGAGACGAGTTTGACCTTTTAGTGCCTGGCACAGGCGCCTGCGCGCTCCTCCACCGGACAGCAGAGGCACATAAAGCCTGGTAAATTGCACCAGGGCAATAAAATAGCTATAAAATGACAACAATGGTGCATTAATCCATCACTAGGGAGCGCTGAAGGCACTGTAAAAAGCCCAGGCTGCAGTCGGGAATGATTTCTAAAGGTTCATCAACTCAAAGGCTGCAGCGACCGCGCAGAAGGCCAGGGGGCAGTGCGGAGCATGAATGATTCTCCTCCCCAGTGGACTCTGTATTAAACAATGCCAGCTTAGTATTTTCCAGTATGTTCTCACAGGGAGGCAGAGGTCCAATGCTGCAGACGATTGCCCATCCACCATAGCTCCCCGTGGTTGTGCAGAAAAAAACAAAAAAACGTATTCTGGATTTATGTGGGGGGAACAAGAAGCAGCAGGTGATGGAAACTGCTGGCTTGGAATAAACTGGCAGTGCAATGCAGTGAGCACGTCCCTTTGGGTTACACTATCATTTCCTGTCCCTCTACCTCTCTGCTCTCGTTTTACTCTCTGAATCCTGTCCTGCCTCTGACTTCCTGCCAGAAGAACATCCTCCAATCAGAACCAGATGGGTAGGTCCGGGTCTGACGCAGTCCTGCTCTTGCCCTTCCCATGATCAAGGCAGCACATCTGAAGTGCATTTTCACATACTTGGGGCTAATCCTAGGGCTTTTAAAGTTGTCATTCTGAGGTAATGCAGCCTTGCTAATAAAGGCTATCAAAGATCATGTTGGTTCTTGCCAAATAATGAAATCATCATCATTTCCCAGGTATCTGCCTTTTATTTATTGCAGACTTAAACAAAGCAGGCAATATACACCAAGCACAGACATAACCTTAAGGTAGGTTTCCTTTCGTGTTGCAGGTCAAGCTGTGCAGATGAAACCACTTGTAAGTTTACCACCAGCTATTCCACACAAGAGGTTTTCTAAACTGAACCAGGTGTGTACATGCCACAGAGGAGAGGTCAGAACTACAAACACATGAGCTTCCCTTTCTTCTTTCTTCTTCTGCTTCTCTGTTGTGCAGAAATACCTTGTGCCAAAAATGAACCATTTAGTCTCAGGATAACGCGTATGTAATAGGTCTGTAGGAACATATTAGAAACCAAACAACCCAGTGGCAATTGGAGTTTCTCAGTTAACACATAAGCTATTTCATATTCCAATTACAGGCAATAGAGTTCAGGCCAAGTGTACTTGGTGGTGATCCGCTGTACAATGTGCTCGCCCAAAATATGGATAAATTGATGTTGGAGCAGAGTACTCAAGTTTGTAAAATCAATATGTTTCAATTTACCGTTTGGCCTTTTCTCTCAGTAGCCTATTACTTTGCTGCACATGTTGGTTGGGGTTTTACATCCGATGCATTTCTTTAATTACAGCATGTAACCCAAATGTTTCCCTTAGGGGAGGCACAAAAAGAGCCTTTTGGTTAGTTTCAACTGTGCAAATAGAAGATGTTGAAATGGCAAGACTTTGAATAACATACTTTGAATGTATATTTAATGCAAAATTGGTAAAGACAATTTTAGAAATGAATAGGGAACACGTCTGGAGGACGTCTGTGACTGTAGAAAGACATCTGTTTGGTCTGCTTTGCTTCCCAGATTCTCTCACGTTTACTGGAGCTGAGCCACACAGCATGGGCTTGGTTTATTTCTGGACTCCAGTTCAAATGAAGGACTCAGTGTTTGGACACGAGCTGTTTGGATAAATGTCATACAGACCCTAAGCCCTACACTCTTATTCACTCTAGCACCCTTAGAAGTGTGACACTTTTTTCACCATGAATCAATAAGCAGACTCTATTTCTCTTAGTTTTATTACAAATGTGTTTACTGCTCATCAGTGTAATGGACTTTGCCGAGAGTGCTTGGATGTGTTTTAAAGGTATATATCTAGTGGGCCTTCGGAGACGGCAGGTCCCCAACGTAGATGCTGCTTGTAATCTTCAATTATAAAACCTATAAGAACCTGTCAAGATCCCTTTTATCGCCCACATAGCAACATCTGCCTTTTATGCATTACTTTTATGCATTACATGCGTTAGGCTGGGTGGCTTTATAAAGTATTTCTCACAGTTTTATAAGACACTAAAATGCTAATCACTCTAGCTGTGTTGAAAACCCTATACTTTCTTGAAGCTAGGTGAGATCTACAGCATATTTTAGGTCCAGCCAACACTGTTCCTAGCGGATCAGTTAATATGGTCTTCCAGAAATGAACACCAATACAGAAAAATCTTAAGAACTGTGAAGTCTAATCCTCAGAGGCTTTAAGTTCCTTTGGCAATGTACAATAAACTCTTAATGTATTGTACAGTTCCACAGATGTAAGACTTTCCTCTCTGTTGCAGGTGGACTTGGCTCACTCGGAAACTCAAGCAGGTTCCTACGCTGTGTAACATTAGTTTATGGCGCTGTATTGGGTTAAGGCTGGTCATGAGTGGGAACAGAGGCAGGAGTTGGTTAGGCCCAACAGTGACTTCCAATGCTCTGTAAACTAGCCTCTGTACGTGTTCAGCCTGAATGTGAGCGGATTAGCACACGCCGCACATTCAGCTGCACAGGGAAACCTAAGACAGCGTTTAACACCAAAGGCCGCCAATAAGTCGCCAGCATAAAATTCAGGGACACATTTTGTCTGCTGCAGCACAGTCGTTTTTTTTTTTTTCTGTCATGGAGAGAGAGATGATGTGTCTTTTGCACCAGACGCCTTGTATAGTCAGAAACAAGCGAGTGAGCGTTGTACATTCTGTATCAGTCGCAAGCCAAAAAGTAGTGTCATGTCACAAAAAACACACACAAACAATAAAAGAAACCAATCAAAGCCAAAATGTGTGTATAAATCTGTCATTAGTACAATTATATATCAATGGTCGTGTGTACCTTTTATAAGTGGGCAACTTTTTCAGCTTTTCAGTTGTAGAGGTTGGAATAGTTAACATTTTAGTCACAATATGGATTAAATGTACTAATTTAATTGTGCTATTTACTTTATTGCTGCTCATGTCTCATTTTTTGATATTGTTCATTTAGAAAAGGCACAACTGCTGAGGCCATCAAAGCGAAATAAACTCCAACAACTAGATGGAGCGTTTGTATAAATATGTGCAGTTTTGAGAAGCGTCGGTGTTTGTGCTCAAATCCAGTCGCTTCTGCTCATTGTCTTAAAGTTGCAACCTGCTGATTTCCCGGTTTTACTGTTCATTAAAGTGGCACACGGAGTCGTCTTTATGTGGCAATCACAAGTACTTCTGCAGCACGGAGACGCCGTACAGTAACAGACCGGATCACAGTGCATAGTTTAACAGCGGGGGACAATGAGCTAATCTAGCAGAAAATCTCATAACGAGCCATTCTCGCAGGATTCACCCCAATTTAAAACCAATGTAGATGCATTAGACCTTTTTATTTGAGCTGTGAATAACGTCAAGAGCAATGTGGAGAAGGCCATTCAGATGGATCCACATTTCACATCGCATTGAGGGCTCTAACGCGTTTTGACACAGCTCCAGCCATTTTTTCCTGCTCCTGCAATAAATTGAACATAATAATGAAATCACAAGATTATTTCTACGATGGAAATGACTGAAAAGCCATCATTAGCAGATGCACAGTTTCATTATGCTAAAGAAAACAAGTGGGACATGCACTATAGGAAAAGTTATGGTGTTATTATTTGTAACCCAATTATCTTATCCCGCTGAACAAAACACTTCACTGTGGTTTGTGTCTGGATTTCTCTAGTCTCTATAGTCAGGCATACTTACTCATGCCTTTAATCTTTTCTGCGTTCTCTCTTTCTTCTCTACAAATTAATTTATGGTCTAATTACAGGCCTCCAGATATGAAGGAACACAAATCACTGGTCCTTAGCAGATGGCAGGAAAAACGGCAAGGGATAATTGAAAATCTTGAAGTGGATCAATATTTAGATGCCCAAGGTTACAAGAAGTGTGACATTACTATTCACATAGAGGTATGATGCATCACATACACAGGGCGAATGACTTCTTATTTGAGTATAAATGACTGTAGTAGTGTTTGCTTCCCAGTGAAAGGAAGATGCAGTCATTTTCGCAGAGTCCCACAGCTGCGTACCTCCAGTCGTAGGTGTCAGTATACATGCACGCACCTAATGAGCGAAACATGTGGAGACACTGAATGTACCATGAAGCCTCAAACATGCCTTCTTGGACCACCCCTGTCCTACCATGTCCCCCAAAGCACCCTCATAGCAGTTACCTCCAGCCTGTTAAAAATGATATCAGCACATGGAGGGCGAACATTAGCATTTGCATTTTATTGGAAGTGGTGAGATTTAGAGCGGAGGGTATATCAGCTCTGAGCAGACAGAATTAGTTAACAATGCATTACCTGCCTTTTATGGCAGCTATAACTCTCTGAGCTGGTGGGGAGAGGAGATGAAGGCAGGAGGAGGGAGGGGCACACAGAGGTTGGTGCTGCAAACTGTGTCACAGTGGAGGGGGCATTCAGAAAGCGAAAAGCTTTGTCTGTGGAGCTTTACTGCACATTAACGCGATAGTATACTCCTGAAATTAGAGCATTGCATTGCAATCATCTTCAAACTCATGTGTGCACAGTGCTAAACGATGCTGTGGCCATCGCTAAAGACCTTCATATTTGAAACAGTGGCCCAGCTGTTGGGCAGCTGTCCCGCATGATCACAGGCCACATTATGATATCAACCCCCCAATTCCTTTTATCTCACATATTTAATGCTCTTTTAACCAGGTGTTCATATCTGTGGGCAAGCACATAAAGTGTTTGTTACTCTGGTCTGTATCATTGAACTTGTCGAGCTCGACTACAGCAGTGTTTTCTCTGCTCGCTCGACACAGCTGCACTGTAGCTCCCCAGACACTCATTTGCTGTTTGGTGCTGCAAGATGACCCAACCTCTGCCATGGGCAATACCCCATGGAACTTATCTACTAGAACAATGAGGAGTAACTGAAGATAGTGAGGGTAAAAATAATTAAGACAAAAAACACATTTATTAGGCCTATAAGTCAGCAATACTCCACATCTTTAAAAATAGCATCCAAATTGTGAAAATATAGAGGAACTATAGGAGGCATTATTACCCCAACCATAAAAGTCTCTATGGAGGTTTCACCCAATAGATTAGGGAAGCTCTATAGACCATGAAACTTAAAGGGCAGAAGGTGAGGTTGAAAAAACTGACCAGTTTAGAGACATTTTGGGTTAGAAAAGTGTTCCTGGGAAAAGGGGAGCTGCTGCGAGGAGGAGCTGCTGCTGCGAGGAGCTGCACTGGGGACAAAGATGAGGTGTGGCTCTGCTCCTTTGTTGACATTAAAATAATGCAACAATTTGAATAATCCATTTTATTTATAAAGCACATTTTATAGACAAGCCATAGCACTAAGCAATAAAACTATTAGACCTACAGTGCAACGTGGTACTCTGTTTAATCATGTTTCAATCATGTTTATGAAATGTGGCGCGCAATGAAAAATATTCAAACAATATTCACATTCAGATAGACTGAACATTCATTTTAGGTTCTTACGCAGGAAGTTAAATTTGCAGTCAAAGGTTCTGTCTCTCAAAATCTTGGTCAAATCAGCAGGAATCCTGAGGGACACGTTTTGCATCTCCTGGTCTAGAACACGATTAGCATGTGAGGCACTCAAGAGGAGCGTGGCAACCTGGACTAAGTGTAACCATGGCCTGGGTTTGTCCAAAACAAACACCGTCAAACAGCCGTCCAGCAGGCCACTGAATTTGCAAGAGGATTTAGTGTGCAAAAGCATTGTACTTGAAAAACTCCTTCACTTTGAATGTAGCAGAGTAAGAGAAATTATGATGTGGTCAACCATTATGTGAGATATTGAATTAAAAGTTTCCAATGTAACAAGTGTCTCAAGAGGAGATAATTCATTGTTGTGTGTGTGATTAAGGGTCAGTGTTTCAGTGCAGACACTACTGAACACCATGGTCAAGTGTGCCATCTGTTGGTAACACAGGTTAGTCTCACACAGAGGCTTTTTACTCCTCTTTAAATGTTGAATTATTAGGCAGAATTTCTTCAAAAATAATGTAGTTGACCTAAACGCAGTAGAACATGTAAAGATTATCAATGTTTATTAAAGAATGCTTCTATACAGCACTTGTCCCTGGCGTTACTCAAAACAATATAGGAAATATGCAGGAGTTATAGGGATTATAGGGACAACAAAAAGCCAAATACAGTGATGTGCTGGAACATACAGACCCAACTATTTACCTTAATGTGACCAAGCTGCACAGATGGAGGTGGTCCTTATGCCCATGGTGCACAGTAAAAGTACAAAATGAAGTAAAATATCACACCTAAAAAAAAAGCAATACTGTTCTTTTGTGGTTTATCTTAAAAATACAGGTCGAATGATGATTTCCATGAATGCTGATGGTTATAATCTTTTCCATTTCCAGCCACAAGGGGGCAGAGAAAAACGACTGCAGGTGAAGACTGGTGGTCATACACTCCGAAATATTCAAAGAGAAAAAGAAACAAATGTACAAAAGAGGGCATGTAGTTTTACTGAATAGTTGATAAAGAATTGTTAAAACATCACATTAAAACATCCAAGTTCAAACTTAAAAAAATGCCATTACTACAAATTACTCATGTTTGGCCAGTGTTTGCTGAATAACAATAAAAAAGGGAATTTATCGGGCGGTGTCAAGTTACGGTCAAAAGTACTAAAGCACGATGGAATATGACAACAAAAAAACAATATAAAACACAGAAACTCTCACTCCACTCCAACAGCTCATCGCCCGTGTCCATATTTCCTTTTATAAATGGACACAGTTTAGGTTCTGTGCACTCTGACGAGAAGGATGGACAAAAATTGTACTGTGTTCAGTCTTTGTAGAACGATGAAGAAAATGTCAAGACTCGAGAGCTGGAGTAATGGAGTCTTTTCACGCACTCACAGCCTCCTTCTCCTTCTTGTCTCCGTCTTCATGCCAGGTTAGGCGCTCCTCATAGAATGCTATGACAATCTGCGGGCATCTGTGGTTGGCATCCTTAGCAAGCACAAGGTCGGCCTCTTCAGAGTCTTTCCTGAAAAAGGTTAAATGGGCTCAATTAAAAAGAACAGGTACGCAGAAGAAAACAAGCACAAAGATACATGTCAAAGAGTTGCATTCCAAGTAATAAAGATGATTTTCAAGAGATGGGACTTGTGATTTTTAGACTTTGTGTGCAGAAAATGAGGATCATCAAATTGTATCTCAGTAGAAATGGAGCGGAGTTTGGTCCTTCGTGTTGCGTTTACTTGATACATTTTGTATAATTGTATTCAATCTTCCCTTATCATATTTGCAAGTGTGTTGGATGGTCAGGCCTTTACAATATGCATTCTTGAATCAGTAGTTAAGTTTTTAAGCTTTGTCAAAACAAGATAATGGTGACTTTATGCTTTTGAAGAACACTTGGTAACAAAAACATTTATCCCTCAATAAGCACTGTTAACTACATCTGTGTGGGCCAACTAAACACTTTTCTGGTTTCATATTCCAAGTAAATAAGCGTTACAGACTAAGAAAAAAAAACAAGAAAAACACACCAATATATCAACGTACGCCGTTAACCTGTGGTGCAGGAGGTGAACCAATAATAACTCCATAAATGTCAGTTTTCTATGAATTCAGCTTCATGCCTCGTTTTAAGGGCTGTGCGATATGTTGAAATAAATGTAATTTTTTTAAATCGACATATCTTTTGATAATCTTTTCTTTTTGTAAGTCATGGAGATTCATTTTTCTGTTTCTGTCTGCACAAAAAAAGACCCACTCCTCCCATTGCAAGGCCCCGAGTGAGAGGATGGACAGATTTAATCAATTGCAGAGAAGACTGAACTTCCAGAAGTAGATTACTTGATTAATTTCTTAAATGCAAACTTTGGTCATTCACCAAAGTAAATTTGCCTCATCGCCCCTTCTTTAAACATACATGCAAGTTCCTTAATTATACATTAACACTAGTGGCCTTATGACAGTGGATTAATTTGACTCTAATATAGTGATGTCTCTTAAACTGGTTTAATTTTACACTCTTGCCCAAGATAGCCTGATTATTAATGAGCAGCCAAAATATCAGTCAAATAGAAGTAAAAATAAAATAAAAAATAAGGCACATCTGGAACAGTGAAAGGGGTGTACCCAAGGATGTATTCAGGTAAATGTACTGCCGGTTACCTTTCAAATCTGCTTTGACGGTTCCTCTGCAATTTGCATAATGTTTTGCACAATGGCACGAGGGGGAGAAGAGCAGGTTACATTGTCCATTGAGCTTCTACGCTAATTTCATTATCAATATTACTTTGTTTGTTTAACTTGGTGAATATTGGTCAAGAAGCAGCAGGGGTCATTCTTTACAGCACTAACTTTGATATGATCTAAAACATTGTATTTCCAGTGCAGAACACTATAAAAAACAAGTTAAAAATGCCAAGAAGAGGCACAAAGGTTAATAAAAAACAGATGATAATGGGAAGAAAGTTTCCCCAGTTATTGTACAATTAAATTCGATAGTGTGATGTTCCTACACTGAAGTACAAAATGTGTAAATCAATTGTTCTGGAGATTTAGTAATCATAAATAAAAACCTTTGTAGTATTTGGACAAGGAGAACATTTTAAACTTCTGTCAGTGTGTTCAGAGTGATGAGCGTGCGCCTCGTCAATGTGAGGTTGAGCAAAGGTTTGTGCAGTGGTGATGTTTATGACACTTTTGAGTTTGTCCTAAAGATAAATGAGATATAAACCTGTGTGGCTTTCACATGAAGCCTATACGAGGAAAGAGCAGTGTCGATGCAGCGAAACTGCTCAGGAACAACCAGCCATAATAAACTGATACATAGTGGAACCTTAAATGTTTTCCAGTACTTATCCTCAAAGCATAACAATCTGCTGAAATCTGTTTAATGGAAATTAATTGCCCTGCAGACTTACCACTTCATAAGAAACATTAGGTCTCCACACGAATCGGTCGCTCCGATTATCTTCTCTGGCTCAAGTCCTCTTTCAAAGCCACGCGCTACCAACAAATCTTCCTGCACCGAAACAAGACAAAACACACAATGAAACCTACACATGACAGTTTCACAACGCCAACAGTATCTTTATAATTAACAATGCGCACCTCTTTTTTCTTTTTGGGTTTGCTACCGCCCTCCTCGTCGTCATCTGAACCCTTCTTCTTTGAGCCACTGGACTCTTTGGAGCGCCCCACTGGGCTGGTTTTGCTGGCCCCTCCGCTCGGTGTAGACCCTCCACTGCTCCCTTTCTTATAAGTCTTCATAAACTCTGAGATGAGCTCTGGGCAGTCAAGGTTTTTTTCTGGCTCCCAGGTGTTGTGTTTACTAAGGATAAAATATAAAACATGTAATACATAAATCTTGGATTACAATTCTAACTGCATGCAATTTGTATGATAGAAGTTATTTAGTTATAATCACCCATAAAAAACATGTAAATAAATACATACAATTAAATAAAGCCAATAAATTAATTTGTTGTAACATTAGAGCTACAACAAATGAATAAGTCAATGTCACAAAAGGCCAGTGAATTAAGCCCCTCAACAGTGACACAAAACAGGTAAGTTTGATGGTATTACTGCTCTTACAAAGTCTCCAACACCTGCCATAGTCCAGATAATGGTTGCTCGATATCTAGTTTAAGTGAGACATTAAAGATAAATGCAAATTACGTGTGAAACGTACTCCGAGTATCCTTTCCACTTCAGGAAGAACTCGACGCGACCTCCTTTGGCCACTCTCCTGTCCAGGACCTTCTCTACCACGTACTCCTCTTCGTCAGAGGAAGACTCTTCTTCACGAGTCTTTTTACCCATGTCTGGAGAGGAACCTGGACCACTACATTGCACAAAAATAAAAAGAGAAAACAAAGTTAAAAGATGAACACATGGCCAAACAAGTCAGTGTAAAAAACACAGTTTGGCATGACCACAATCTGAAAACGAAGTGCGATGGAAAATAGCAAAAGTTGAGCGATAAAAATCAGCTCAATGTGTGGATTTACAACGAGGATTCGTGGTTTGCAAACAGGGTTGTGATAAAATGTTAAACAGGCTGACAATAAGAAAAGAAAAGGCTCGAATAGCAAAGGTAGCCGAGAAGCTAACACTGTTGCCCTCTTTGGGTTTCGGCGAAGCAAAGACTCTTTACAGAAATCAACAAACATCTCTACAAACGATGTAAAGCCAATGCAAAACGGACCGAGATATTTACCTTGAAGCGCGAGTTTCCACGGGAGCTGCGGGTTTGTTGGAGAGGTTTATGCGTGTTGCTTGTGGACCTGTTTTCTACGGGCCAAACCTAGAGCTAAATTAGCTTTAAGCTAAACCACAAAGAAGTCTGTGCGTAAAAAAGCGCGCGTTACAGACGCACAGTAAATGAACCCGCCCCTTGGTCAGCTGACTAAAACTGAAAACCCCTTGGATTCAGGAAAAATAATCTATGATGATATGATTAATCTATGTATCTATGTGATACACTGTTTTCACCAAACGTGTGTAATTATAGTTGCAATTAATCAAATATTCTCGAGAGAGCCTCAAACACATGCTGTATAATATGAAGTAACACTAGAGCTGTGCGCTTTCTAGCCCGCTATAAAGCTCAGTGCGCATAGTGCCAGAGTTTGGTCATTTAAGTGAAAATATAGCGCATATAGATCTTAATGCATAAGGAAAGTAGTCATTTGAAACATTTAATGCCAGACAGTTACATAAATTACACCCACGGCTCCCGTTCTGTCTAGCTACCGTAGCTGCCCGCCCACTTCAGCAGATTGGTCCAAAGGAGAGATTGACGTCTGTTTCAGCCTATTGAAACACTGTAAACAATGACGTGTCACTGCAGCGGGAAGCAAGCGTCCAATCGTCAGTAAGAACAGAAGAGCTGCTCGATACTTAGTCTAGTGTAACGCACCGGTCTGGGCTCCGCTGACGCACTCGCCTCTCCCCGTTTGTCCAAGGAGCCGCCAAGAGTCAAGCATGTCTTCTAAGGACGTAAGTGAACTATTTAGGACGCGATCAAGGGGTTGACGCTTGTTTTGCGTGTAACAGTAACAACATCTTAATAACGAGTGATGCGCAAACATGTCTTTTCACGTGAATTGGTGCTGCAGTGGCGGAGCTGCTCAATCCGCCATTTTGTGGAAGCCGGCCCTTTTTAGCCTTTGTTCACGCAGCGGCAGAAAAATGTAATCCCGTTTAGCCGTTTCCGTTTTGCAACCGCTGTTTTTGTATTGCCATCGTGCCCTTTTATTTTTCAATGATCGCGTGTTGCTTCAGACGCGTTATTTCAATGCTTTGCGGTGGTCGTACCGGGCGGTAATGGCGGCCGTGTCTGCCTTGTACTGCGCTTTGTGTGACGCAGTTTAAATGCATTTACACGGCATTGCGCTGAGGCGTGAGCCTGCTGCATTACGACCCTCCGAGCGAATGTGAACGTGATTGTGTTTGTTCGTTGTGCAGGTCCCACGCGAGCCGGAGCAGCTCCGCAAGCTCTTCATTGGGGGCTTGAGCTTCGAGACCACAGACGAAAGCCTGAGGGCTCATTTTGAACAATGGGGCACTCTAACCGACTGTGTGGTAGGTGCATTTTTAATGTTTCTCTTTAAATCATACAACATGGGCTTGACTTTTCGCTGTGTTCAAGGTTATGAGGGATTCCAACTCCAAAAGATCCAGGGGCTTCGGCTTCGTGACCTACTCTTCAGTGCAGGAGGTCGATGATGCCATGTCCGCCCGGCCCCACAAGGTGGATGGCAGGGTGGTGGAACCCAAGCGTGCTGTGTCCAGAGAGGTGTGTGTGTGTGTGGAGGCTTTTAAATGAAGAAATGTTATCGGGACTGTACAGATTAAAACGAGTCTAGATATTTATAACAGTAAAGTCGTTATTCATTCAATGTTTAGTTATTACATATTATGTAATATGTATTACTTTTTTTATACACCGTACCACATTTGTCTTATAGTTCCACCTCTATCCAAATTGCCATGTACAGCTGACTATCTGGCTACTTGAAGCCCTACAAAAGTCTGCTCTCAATTCTGAACTTTTCCTCTTTTCTTCCCAGGACTCGAACCGGCCAGGCGCTCATATTACAGTCAAGAAGATTTTTGTTGGCGGGATCAAGGAAGATACCGAGGAGCATCATTTGCGAGACTACTTTGTCCAGTTTGGCAAGATTGAGGTTATTGATATTATGACTGACCGTTCTACTGGAAAGAAGAGGGGATTTGCCTTTGTGACTTTCGATGACCATGATGCAGTCGACCGGATTGTCAGTAAGTATACTTGGGAGTGTGACTTAACTAGCTGTGTGTCTTGGAAGATCATAATTCAAATGCTGCTGTGTTCTCAGTCCAAAAATACCACACCATCAACTCTCACAACTGTGAAGTCAGGAAAGCGCTTACGAAACAGGAAATGCACAATGTTGGAATGGGAATGAGGTCTGGCCGTAGCAGCAGCAGTGGTAGTAGCGGTGGTGGCGGCGGCGGCGGTGGAAGGCCATACGACTATGACAGGGGTTTTAGTCAAGGTAAGCGTGTATCCCCCCCCAGATGGTGTCGTGCTGGACTGCACTGGGACCAAAATTGACATTTTTATTGATTTGCAGGTGGAAGAGGTGGCAGATATAATGATGGTCCATACAACTGCAATGATGGCGAGTATTTCTATTATTGGTGTAAACTGTTTCTTACATTGTGGAATCTTAGCTAACTCATTTGTACCTTGTTTTAGGTTATGGAGGGGGTCCTGGTGGGTACAATAATGGTGGAAACAGAGGCTACAGCCAGGGTTACAATCAAGGAAGCGGTGGCGGAGGAGGTGGTGGTGGCGGCTATGGGAATGGAAATGGGAATGGCTACGACAGCAATGGCTATGGTATGTAGAGTGACTCACCACTTTCTTGTGGCTGTGTAGCTCTAACGCCACTTGTCTGATAGGTAACTGCGGCGGAGGAGGTGGCGGGGGTGGAAACAATTACAACAACATGGGTCACTATGAGCCCCAGCCCTCTAACTTCGGCCCAATGAAGAACAACTTTGGCGGCGGAGGCGGTGGTGGTGGCAGCGGAGGCGGAAGGAATTTTGGTAAGTTTGTAGGGTGCTCTTGTCTGTTAACGGCATATTGAGAGTCTTCTTGTTCCTCCTAGGATATGGCGGTGGGAACAATGGCAGTGGCGGAGGAGGAGGAGCTTATGGTCGCCCTGGACGGTTTTGAAGTTGGTAAGCATCTATTAACTTGAAAGCTTAAGTGTTGTCTAGGGATTCGTCAAGTGCAATAATTCTCTGGATGTCAGGCCATACAAAGTCAGTGCTCAGTTAACAATGTTGTTCATATTGTTCAACAGGACTCAGTACTTAGGAGAGCAGAGCAAGGAGGGGAAGCGAGTGACAGGGCAGCTGCAGGTTTACCTCAAATCTGCTCAGCCAAACAGTTGTGGCAGGTTACAGCTGCTGCAAGAAGATGTACATTAGATAACTCATGAAGGGGTCTTCATTTAAACATTTGTGTTTCTGGAAAGCAAGCATTCCGATGAGGTTTTATGTAGATTATTTTCCTTAAGTCTGGTTTTATTTGTATCTGCACCGAAACAAGTTGAAATAAAACTTTTCAGTTTTTTTTAAGTGTTGTTAGCTTTATTGGGAAGGGAGGGTTTTTATCAATGGGAATGTATTCCCACCATGTGAGGTATAATCTACATGTGAAAGCTGCCAATGCATCAATGTTGAGGACCAAGTGGTGCACAAAGGAACTCTGCAGAGTGCAGCTCATCACTTACAACAGACCACACCCTCAGTATTGGAGTGATCATCTGGAGAAGGCTAGCTTACATGCAGTCTGAGGCTAGCCATG
The DNA here is from genome assembly GCF_026437365.1 of Eucyclogobius newberryi. NCBI lineage: Eukaryota > Metazoa > Chordata > Actinopteri > Gobiiformes > Gobiidae > Eucyclogobius > Eucyclogobius newberryi. The sequence continues at coordinate 30,250,164 of NW_027315801.1, read as the reverse complement.
GAAACCAGCTGAGGGAGAGAAGTAGAGGCCCACCACCAGGATCATTGAAGCAGGGAAGAGTGAGCTTGAGCCTGAGGCTAGCAAACAGCTACAAAAAGGCTTAATGCTGTCTGTAGGTAAGACCAGACTTCTCAACTATGATAGTGTAACTTTTCTTGAATGTAGCCTGTCAAAGTAACTTGTACAGTTAACTTGGTAACAATGGTGATTTTAAAATTTTGCATATTCAAATTGTGCATGCTGCCTTTGCTTATAATAATACCAGTATTTGCTGTTCAGGCGTCTTCTATGGGACCAGGAAATAACTGTTTGACAGGCCACAGATTACTTGCCTTCAGATGAGTAAAACCCACAGGTAAGGTGCAGAATAATCAATACTTAACCATTGCTTGTCAAAGACGGTCATTCATTCTAATTTTTTACTCTTACAGGTTCATGGAACATTGTTGCTTTGGCAGAAAACTTTAATTCTGGATCACTACTATGTAGTGCTTTTAAAGACAAATAGATTTTATACTTTTTTATAAGATGTTTTTAATAAAGATGGAAGTGTGTTCATCCACAAATAAGTGCAAACTACTAATTGCAATAGCAGCACATTGCTCACTTCTGCATTTCACTGAGTGGTACTAGGTAAACGTTGCCTTCAGGCGTTTGCTGTAGGGAATACTCATTCATAGAATATGGTTGTCCATCTTCGTCTCTCAAGAATGCAAAAATCTCTGTGTAGAGTTCAGACAGGCGACATTTGATGAAGGCAAGACTTTGTTGAAACTCAAGTCTTTCTTGAGCTAGATGTTGTCTCTGAGCCTGAAGCTGGTTGAGTTCTTGTTCCAAATGAATAATACTTTCTAGTTTCCGTTTTCTGCAGTTTTGAGCTGCAACTTTGTTTTTACCCCTCCTCCGAATATCCCTGACTAATGCTAGTTGAGTTTCTGTGAGAGTAAACTGGGACAATAGCTCGTTGAAATCATCCACGGGTAGATTAATTATTTTATCCATGGGAAAAGGGATTTTTAAGGCTAACGCCCGTCGCTCATCTCTGCTCATGGGCGCATGCGCGAAGCTGCCCCTCGGCTTGTACGCTGCTTGCTGTGAGCTCCCTCTACTGGACACTCCATAATCACCATAAATGTCAGTTGGGTCGTGCTCCTGTCCATGTGGCTTGGCACATCCGGGAATTGGAACACTGGGTGGGTAAGATAACGTCTGAGTAGAGAAATATTGCTCAGAGTGGGAATATGAATCTGTATTGTCCTGATAGCCCGGTGAGTAAAACAAGCCAACTCTTCGTCGTTCATTATGACCGTCTTTCATATATACAGTGTGATGTCCGGCTGCCCCACTGCCCACATCTGGAGAGGTCAGAGGAGGACTGGAATCTAAAGAGAGGCCTGAGTCAGACTCCAAATCATTGGCCAGACATGAGTGTGAAGTCTGTCCTTGTGTCCATAGCATGTGTCTGTAAGGGCCCTGGGTGCTGTCCCCCCACTGGCCACAACACTCTCCTGATGTGGCACCCGGGTCTCTCAAAGCCATGAGAGACTGAGGAGATTCTGATGATGTTGCTTTTTGAGTCGTGTGCAACTCCGGGTGTTTGTACTGTGACTGGGTGCTATGCAGGTGATTCACTTGCTCTTCAGAGTAGCAGCCATCATAATTATTGGTGCTGATCTCACAGGATCCAGGAGGAGGCTCTGCAGTCATACCATAGGGCTCTGTGGGTGCCATGGTCTGGTAATGTGATGTTTCAAAGGAACTTTCACCAGGTGTTTCAAACTCCTAAAATGAAATGGAATAGATTAACATAAAATACACCAAAAATAGTGGTACAAATACTGCACTTTAAATTACTGATACGGAAGCAAAAAGATTTTTTTTAATGCGATACTTGAAGTGCATATTTAAAATGTTACTATTGGGGTAAAAGGTTAATTTCACAGAAAATCTTTACAATTAAATAGTGAATCTTAAAGTATTTTTTTGGACTCAATCTGTAGAGATTTCATGTTAAATGTGGTCAATAACTCTTTCAAACCATATAGAGCATTTTATACTTTTCAAAAATGTAGTGGAGTAGAAAGCACATATATATGTTGTAGTGAAGTAAAAGTAAGAAGCGTCAACTGTTAAATGTACTTAAATTACATATACTTAAAATGTATTTTACTTTTGTACTTTGTTACTTTCTACCCCTGAGAATAATTTCAAGGCTAATTGAGACACAAGTATAATTGTGCCTGTTTGCAGAGGACCATTTGCCCGGCACTTCTCCCTGCCACCCTGCAGCATATGAAGGGCCCTCAGAAGTGTGATCAAGTTTCTCCGGGAAACAGATGGCTATTGTGCCATGCAGGGGGCATGCAGTACCTTTCTCTCAGTCCCTCTATTCATCATCACTTCTTACACATGTGTCTTTGTTATACTAATCACAACTCATTTAAAACCACAATCTGTCCCATTTTTTTCATAAATTGAACTGTCTAAAAACAAACGGATGTGGGACTATAGCGAGCAGTAAATCTGAGAGGATGAATGTGTCAGATTTGAGGCCTTTACCTGTAGTTCTGTAATGGCCATCAGCTCCTTCCAGGCTGCATCCATCTCACTCTCCTGCAAAGCTCCATGAGGCTTTGGTACCAATCCGCAGAGCCGTCCAGGTGCTGCTGATACCTTTTCCAAAATAATTGTATTACTTGATTGTGGACACTTGTGGTGTGTATACATAAAGAGTGAGCATGTAGACATACCTCAAAGCTTCTCCTCAGAGGGAGGACATAACTGGCTGAAGAACACATCCAGAAAGAAATTGGTATAAGCCTTAATTAGATTTTTTTTGGCGGTCTATTTTATTTGTAAAACGGTGTTCACGGTGATGTTGGATCTCTGTACACTTAATTGCCTCTATAGGTTGGAGTGGGGGCTACACATGAGGTCTTCTGTGCAGTTGAAGTGACTCCTCCCATCAGCTGTCCTGACAGAAGCTATGACATCCCGTGATAAGACAATCTGCGGGAACACAGAGTTTTTTCTTGTGAGACTTGGGGTGGATCATTGCAAAAAACATGTCTTATGTAGGACAGTTGACCCAATACCCATTTACAATGTAATATACAATACTATCACTGTAGCAAAAGTAATCCTGTTTATTTTTTTCTGAATAATGACAAACAATATCAATGTGAGCTTATGGAACACATGCAAATTATTCAGTTCAGGTTTGCATGGTATATATACATCAGATTGTTTGGGAAACCACATTACCAGTTTGCAACGGCATATCAAACTTCAACGCATAAGCATCAGTTGCCAACCTTAACTGAAGCTGAGCATTCATTGACTTATTGTTGTATTATTTTGTATTAATTTCATAAATATAAAATACATAATCAGTGTCAGTTAAACATAAGGACAATCTTATGATATCTGTTCCCCTTTTAAGCTTATATTATGTAATGCAATTTCAAAACAGTACTGTTTTATTGTTAACAGTACCGTTGTCTGCATACAACAATTGTGTACAAGTAGTACAAGCTTGCAAGCATAGTACAATCTTCAAATTAAATATAAATGTATTGTTATTTTATATTTTGCAAAATAACTAATGATGACTTGAAGTGTGGTGAGTCATAATTAATCATAATTTATGAAAAGCATGAACAAGTTCACTTACCTCAGCAGCTACATTTGATCCATTCCAAAATGTGACCATTATCAAACATAATTCTGGTGACAAGAAAAATCTCCTGAAAAATAAAAATGAATGTTTTGTTTTTGTGTTCAGTTTGGTAAAAAGTCTCGAGGCCTCCGTCTTACTCACTCTTGTCCCCTCTGTCTGTCTGTGGCTGCACTTCACTTGAGGCACCGGCATAAATGGGATGGCCCAATGCAGACAACCTTCCTGAAAGGCACCCACACCACAGTTTTTTGCACTCATGTATCCTTAATAGTATGCTAGCAAACCCCAACCTCCAAATTTCCCCTTTTGCCCACTTGACAAACCACAAACCCAACAATTCCCAACAGTCTGGCACTAGAAATCTAAGGCAATCCGCCTATAGGATGTTCACTAACTAGATAATTTTAATCACAATTGTATAATTTAAAAGGCAAAACATTGCCTTTTTCATATTCCATAGTAAAAGTATGTGAAATTGCACCTGCAGATATAGCCGCTGATGCAGGAGTGGAAGTCAGATTGAGACTGAGTTTAGTACAGATGGAATGTACACCCAGCCACAGGTAAGAAAGACTACATTGTTCGTCTACCTGGCAGAGCAACCACTGGGGAGAGCAAGGATCTGGGGGAGAATGGAGGGAAGCGTGTCTTACATAGCCTGTGACCATAAAAATCCCTACTGAAAAATTCCCCCTTTGCCCTGATCTGAGACACAGTCTGCAGCAAAACTCAAAAGGCTCCATGTGAGGCAGGTTTGCTTCCACCACTGATACTGCAGATTTATAGGTCCAGAGATTAAAGAAAAATTCCTCAAGCTAATTAAAGCCAACATGAATATTACTTTATTGAATTGGAGCAGAGCATTATGAGCAGAAAAAAACAGAAGTCCAAATTAAGAAATTGTCATTTTTTAATCATAAATTCCCCTTACAGATAATGGGTCAAATTATCTTCTGCTGCCTACCGTTGTATATTATTGCCAAAATGCGCTGACGTAGCGTAATGTTTTTGACAGCAAGGCTGAGGCTAAAGTAGGGTCATGAATACAGTAGGTAGGCTAGTGCACAAAACACTGTAATAGACCTAGACGTGTTGTCCAGTTCTATTTTTAGATACAATCAAAAACATACAAACATGATTTTGTTTTTTGGACAGAAATGTAGACATAAAAGTCCAAACCATAAGTAACAGTGTCCCTTTGTCTTGCCCACCTCTATAATTTATTACAATCCCTTTGTTTTCTACATCATTGTTCTCTGATGGAGACGTAGGTGGCTGACAAAGCCAAGAAAGGTGAATGTCTACCAGGAATCAAAACAGGGACTTCCCAAGCCATGTTCCTAGCACCCAGCCCCTGACTCAACCACTGCTTGTACACGCCGTGGAGAGGCCTGTTATTACAGAGACCGCTGTGGCTTTCAGCTGGACACACTTCCCAGGTCAACGCCCACACCTACAGCAAGTTTGTTTGCTTCAATTAAACGCTGAAACCTTCCCGCCACGTCTGAACCTCTGCTTGTCACATTTTCCTTTTGTGCACTTCTTCATAAAACAGATTAGCTGACCCACAGGGTTGTTAATATCCAATGTTTTACATTGTAAATATGTTTTTGTTTTGTTTTTTTCTATTTTTGTTTCTTGGGGTTTCCATATCATTTGTTACATGGGAAGGATTTCAATGTAAGTTGTGTTTTATAGGAAGTTGTTTCAAACATGAGAGGGGGAAAAAAGTGTTGTGGTTTGTGGTATGAAACTGGGAACGTTTTTAGTGTCTGATTCTGGGAAAGTAAATCAAATTGGGGAAAAATAGTGTAGGCCTTGTTTTCACTGTGTTTTGTGTCATCCAACTGTTGTTGAAATGCTAAAAAGAAATAGACAATTTTAATTCAAAGTTCAATTTGAATTACTCTTCCTGTAATGTTTGAGCTGTTTGTGTATATATATCCACATGAAATATGTAAGTAAGTACATACATACATGCAAACTTTAAGGAACCTTACATGCAGCTGCATTGTCATGCATTACTCAATAAACCTAAATAAAAGTAAGTGTTGCTTGAGGGGGTCCACCAACGTTTTGTAATCTTTAAAATTGTCTTCAATGTAAGTGATTGCTATTATAGCCTAGTCTTGATTAATAATGAGCTTTGTAAAACAAAAAGCAACAACAGTTATTAAGTTAATAGGCCAGTGTCCCCATAAAATGTTGATAAGCCCATATGACATAATTTTTACACTCTTGTCATTGCTAGTTGCTACGTTTTAATCAAGTGTAAAGGAGGATGTTGGTCGGCGGAAGCTCTGCTTTATGCTGATAAAATTGTTACCGTACTTGGCTTTAAGGAAGGGAACGACTAACTGCTGTGCTCGGCCTTATGTGTATGAGTAGTAAGCAAAAGAGCAGACACAACACAGCCTATTACCAAATACTATTAGAACATATTTTCGACTTTGCGGTCTGTTTTGATAAATAGACTTATAAAACATTGATCTGTATATATATAAAATAACCAACATATGTCCAACTGACTAAGCCTGAATGTAAACAAAATGCACATAAAATGTACTGGTGTAGGAGTGTTGGAACCTTTAAACTAGGGTCTATACAAACATTTGAACGATAATCAGCACAGTTGGTTTAGTAGTAAGTTAAAAAGAACAGTGATGTCATGTATGGGGTAAGATAGAGGGAAATCCCCATCCTCCAGGATTTCCAAGTGCTTCCCAGAAGTAGGTCCTGCTGGAGTTAAATGCAAGCGGCTCTTGAAATGGATACACATAACATATTTATATGTGTATATATACAATAATAATTTGTTTTAATGTTTTCATTTAGAAAAATATGCCTCCTGGTTGTTTCCATAAAACCTTTGTTCCTTGACTGAAGAAGTAGTGTCTGGATTCGTTTCTATCTTTATGGAAGAAGTATGGTTTTAACTTTTTTATTTATTTTTAGTCATGCAGGGGACATGCCACCTCCAGAAAGTTACATACGGTTGCTTTAAAGAGCTGGGGTACCCGACGTTTTTAATTATAGAGTATAATTTATATTGTATGCATCTGATTTTACGGTATATGATCTCACCAAAAGTTACAATTATGTTTAAATGGCAAGAATGTATGTAAGTATATTTATTTGTATGTTTTTTGAATAAACAAATACATTTAATGGCAGTACCGCTCGTTTGTCTTCGCCTTCCTGCTCTCCGTACACAAACATGACGCTCATGTGACGAGCCAATGGGAACGAGCCTCTTTAACGTCTACGTGTGACCCATGCGCGTGACGTAGTGTTAGCTTGAATGCTAACTGTGGACCGCTAACACGAAGAAAAATGGATTCTCCCATACTGGTAAAGTCAATTTGTAGATTTTGATTGTTTTGCATTGTTGTTGTCATACTGCTAAATACAGTAACCAACCACTGTCAAAATAAATAGAATAAATTAGAAATGGAAAGCAGTGCTAATAGCTAGCCGTAACCTCTTCAGTGTGGATGATGTGGAAGTTTCTTATGACTGTAGTGAGAGCATTGCCCGATGTGCCACTTTCTATTACTTTAATTGTTTGCTTTTCACTACCTTTGTTTGCCGGGATATGATTTTATGATTAATACGAAAATCTGTAGAAAATCTCAGTGTGAGCTTTTCATTTCTACAGGAACCATCCTTATACACTGTCAAAGCTGTTCTCATTCTGGACAACGACGGAGACAGACTCTATGCCAAGGTACATTCAGTTTAACCCCCTTTAAATGTTTTCACATTTTGATAAATATAATAATTGCCTTCTCATTTACTTGCAGTATTATGATGACACTTACCCAACAGTCAAGGAGCAGAAAGCCTTTGAGAAGAACATATTTAACAAAACTCACCGGACTGACAGTAAGCACAATGAAGATGATTTTGTGTATGATGACAGAAGATGTGCAGGGAATTGACCAAATGTAATGTATTGGTTGTTGTTTGCTGCCCAACAGGTGAAATTGCTCTGCTGGAGGGACTGACGGTAGTTTACAAGAGTAACATTGATCTCTTCTTCTATGTGATTGGAAGTTCACATGAAAATGAGGTATAAAACATGTTTTACTCATGCTGTATTCAATTTGCATACCATGATACTAACTAGCATTATCTAAAAATATGGTTGTTGAAAAAACTAGAATTCGCTGCTGCGCTTTTCTCTTTAGCTTTCCATCATGGTAAAACCTTTAATTTATTTATTTATATATATATATAATTTGTAAAAGTCTCATTCAACTCAAGATTTCATTGGCTCATTACTTCGCTTCATTTTTATTTTAATGTACAGGAAACTGATGCAAATACCAAAGATGAATTATGACTTTCACTGTAAATTGTAGGGGTGAAGTCCATGAAGGGTATTCTTGGCTACAGACATGCTCCGTGCATCAACGAAGTGACAAAAAGGGCACATGTTGAAACAAATGACAAACGCTTGCAAAATTATTAGAATCCTGTGCAAATTTTATTTTATTTTGCAATTGAAAATATAAAATGTACATGATTACGTACGTGATTAAAGCAATATCATGATCTGGCTCCAAGAAAACCGTGATGGATGGATGGATCATATTTTTTTTGCAATATCGCCCACCCCTAATCTCCACAGAAAAGTACAAGAGGAATATTACTTTACAGTCACTCTCAGTTCGCAAAGAATTGTTGATTAAGACACCATAGGCCATGACTAAAAAATAAATTACAGCCCTAATAAATTGTGATTTATACATATTCTCTCAGTATGGTAATTTCAAGTATTTTATAATCCACAATATCTGATATATTAATTTAATCTACGCTCCAAAAATAAACAACACATTTTTTAGACCATCTCGCTATTTTGTGTGTGTTTGATGTAAACTCATTGTTGACTTAATTTCTTTACCACAGCTCATGCTTATGGCCGTTCTCAACTGTCTGTTTGACTCACTCAGCCAGATGCTGAGGTATGCGCCTGTATTTATGTGCTCATTGAGCAGTTTTATGTGTGTCATTCTTCTAAACCCATTACTTCATTTTGCAGGAAAAATGTTGAAAGAAGGGCTTTGCTTGAAAACATGGAGGGTCTTTTTCTTGCTGTAGATGAGATCGTTGATGGAGGGTAAGTGCATAAAGTGTGTGGATTAAACTGTATCAATATCTCTAAACCCTATTGATATTACTCTGTGCTGCCACCTGCAGGGTGATTTTGGAGAGTGATCCTCAACAAGTTGTGCATCGCGTGGCCCTCAGAGTAATGCTTTATTCTCACCCACATTTTGTAACTTTAGCCAATAGACCTTGTGTACAAGTTAAATTGAGATGTTTGTTCCTTTTAGGGAGATGATGTGCCTTTAACAGAGCAGACAGTCACCCAGGTGAGAAAACACCCTTCAGTCTATACACTCCATTAGTTTATTAAATTGCCTCTTGTTCACGTCAATAAACTATACTCAGCAGCCACATTATGACAGGAATTTATTAATGATACAAGTGATATTCTTGACTTGTAAATATGATCTATTAAGACTTAGCATTTTGCATATATATAGATAGATAGATAGATAGATAGATATAAGCAAGCATTTGGTATATATATATGCATATGCTGAATTTTAAGTTTCATTTATATATTTTAATTTTATATATATTTTTAAATGTTTAATTTTATTTAGAGTGGGTTTAAAAAAATTGCTAACTAGATCACTAAAATAATCACAAGTTGCAAACCTATTGTAATTTTGACTTGGGTCGTGTCTCTCTCCTTGTGTTTACAATATTATATACGTTTACTATAGATGAGATGACTTGACATGTATATGTAAGTTGATGTTTTGTTTGCTTTCACAGGTTCTCCAGTCGGCCAAGGAGCAGATTAAGTGGTCCCTCCTTCGATAGTCTCATGGTTGGTGAGCCCCGTCTGGTTCGTCAGCTGCACTGATTCAGGTTTATTTGAAGTCCCACTGGCTCCTACACTCCGTGGACCACAGCTTTTATCACATTCACTTGAGTCTTCTATGACCTTTTTACACTGGGTTGTGTTTTAAAACAAGAAAATGTTATAGGATGTGACGGATGCTGGTCTTTTCATGGACAATATGCATGTTGATTACGAACAATGACAACAGTAAACCTTGTAAACACTTGTAAGAACATTCCTTATGTGTCTTTGTGAATTATCTTTTTCCTTTTGTCTTCAGACTACTGTACAAAATGCCAGCTCTATCCCACTAATGGTGGGAACTTAAGACATTGATCATGTTGTCTTTTTATTGTTTATGACCATGATAATTGTGGCTTTGAGAAATAAAAATCTATGCTTATTCCTCCCAGGTATCATGTCACTGTATCCGGTTACATTAGGTCGAGTTTACACTACAGTTGCCAGGTTGGTCACAATGCTCTTTCCTTCTCTAAACATACATGGGGTTGAAGAGTACCAGACAACTAGTCGAGGGATTGTATAGATACAACATTTTAATTAATATCAAACTCGCGCAACACGACATTTGGTGAGATTTTTTGGTTTTGTTGCCAACCATTAGATTTTTATTGATTCACATTGTTGCGCATCAGCCCTAAACACTGAGTTCATGGTGCCATCTAGTGGTGTATGTAACTTACTGCGATACTCACTAAACAAAGACAATAGTAGAAGTCAGTTATTCGCCTGCAGTCTGTCGCTCGCTTTGAGCTGTGATGTGGAGATACGTTTTATCGACTCTCACTTGATTCATAAAGGTTGGAGCCAGTATGCAGTGTGTGAATTGTGTGCTTCAGTGTGCACCCCCTCCTGCACTCGCAATCCTCAGCCACTCATTTCAATGCAAATGAAGAATAGCCCCCAGAGCGGATTAGTTACAGAATGGGCACTAGATCATGTTGATGCCTGATGCATCTCGCTGGAAAATAAATGATTTCCAGGATCTTGAAGCATGCTTTATGCAAGCGAGACAGACGCAAGCAACTTTGTGATTTGTCTTAACTTGATCAAAGTGCATATTTATTTTCTTATTTGGCCGCTGATGCAATATAAATTTTTAAGTTGGTTGTCAATTTAAGTAGTTGGAATGATTCACACAGTGATTATACTGGTGCTATAACATTATTTTCATTGCTCATTTACTGGCAAATAATGGTAATGGTAATAATGGTAAATGGCACTGTTAACTTACATTAATCATATCTAACAACAAATTGAGTTGAAGATAATTAATATAAATGGAACCTATGCATCTATTTAACATGCATTAGTAAACTGCTTGGTTTTACAAATCAATAATTTAGGAAATGTCTGTATGTAATGTATTGAGAAAACCACGATGCATCTTTTAAATTAACCACATGCCTCATTATTGGCATGTGGAAGAGAAAGCGAGGATCTTAACATAGTATTGCACAGGCGAACAACACAATAGCACACACAATTGTGCCAGCATCTTTTACACCAGGAGACATTGTAAATACAGGGGTGGTAATTCAAAGGTGACTTATTAATTATACAAAAATAACCATAATTGTCAGGGAAAGAAGCAAGCGTGTAACTAAATACAACACTAATAAGATGAATTGGGACATTTTATGGTTTCTAGAGCTGAGCGTGGGTCAGAGTCTGCCGCTCGTGTGTGTGTGTGTGTTTATGTGTGGTTGAATGTGCCGGGATATTGCCACATAACAAAGAGGAGTGACTCAATGAAACTGTTATTGGCTGTGACCTATGGGCCTTTGGTGCTGGCGTTTGTCCAGCCTGATTCAGACTCAGTGTTTTCTTTATGGGCTTTAGATCGCATGAATGAAAGATGAATAAGTATCACGGTCCAATATACAGAAGATAAGACGATAACATCCCTTTTAATGTAAGTGGAGTTCTAGTTTTAGGGACCTTATTTGATCTGCCGTACCGTTTAGAATATTGTGCTTTCAATCCTCTAATTACAATCATCAAAAACAAATACATAAACCCTGCCAGCTCATTTATATTCATTATAAAGGAAGAACAGTTTGAGCTACTATTCCTTGACATACTGGATGTAGCGTGCAGTCAAATTGTCAGAGAAATGTACTGTAGGCCAGTGGCTCGTAATTGATCGATATCTACAGTGACATAGACCTCGTGTTGTGTGCTAGTGACTTGCCCGGGTAAATTAGAGTCTATAAATTATCATCATGCGTAAGCTCACGGAGTCTTTATGTCATAGTCAATGGGTTTGATCACGCTTCCAATGGCACGCTCTTAAGAGGAACCACAGTGGGGAAAACCATGACAGCGGCTACAGCCCAATACAGTAAACATATTAAGAGCGTGCCGTTACTCAGAACAGGACAAAGGCCAAGACCCTCGTGATATTTAATGACCTGCTTTGTTAGAATGAACAATGTATTTTTACTGCAGCTTTCACAGTTACATTCAATGGGTCACTCAAACAAGAAAGTGCTGGAAATATGAGCTCATTAGAAAGTCATTATTGGTCTTTGTTGTGCCCTTCTGAGATGCTTATTGTCTGTGTCAGTGTTTTAATTGTTCCTCTGGAGTCATAGTGCTATGTTAAAAGGGAATGCAGAGACCGCTCCGAGCATGTGTTTCTCTGTGCAGGAATGGTTGGTATGGGCCCGGTCCTGCTCTCTTAGCTGCAGCAGCATCATGCAGGTTGACATGCTTTATAGCCCCAGTTGCCCTCTCTGGGTCTGTTTATGGATTCCCATAGAATAGAGAATCATGGCCACTCCAGGAGAAGTCAAAGCCAAAAACAACTGCTGTACCACTCTCGTCCTGCCAGAGGAGCACATAACTCACAGCAGCTTCTGTGGCAAAAAGTCGTCATAGTAATGTTATAAGATGATTGTAAATTTTGATGCTAATGTTTATTTTTTGTTGATTTAATATAAAAATGTCACCACAGATGTGGCTGGTTTATTGGCTGCCACTACAAGTTGATGAAAAAATGGTGGCTTTGTCATGGGAAAGGGCTAGATTTGCACTGCCTTCAAAGAACCAGTTACGATTGCTTTTAAATTTATTAGCTGAAAATCCACAGCTTTAATGGGATAATGAAAGTGTAATGCCAAGGACATTGTTAATTGGGGGGAAGCTGCATGTGTTGATAAACACTTCAAACACATCTGTTTTGAGTAAGAGTTAGGCCTATTCCTCCCCTTTGGCTCCGATGGTGATCCCGAGGGCCGTGTGTGCTGCCGGGCGCCCGCTCCTCTGCTGCTGTTGTGCCATGATGAAAGCATAGGCCACTGTGTTATGACTGTGATCAAAGGGTCAGCACTAAGTTTAGGTTTTGTGATGATGCAAAAGAACATTAACGGCACCCATGAGTCATCTTTCACTGTAGGCAGTCGAGCCTCAGACACAGCACTGTTGCCCATAAAGCTTTATGAGTGTTTCTTTGCTGATAGTTTGCTCTCTCCACCACATCTGTCAGAGGGGAACACACAGCTGCTTTCTACACATTTCACACCATGTTTGCTCTTGTTTTGACACCTCCAAACGCAGTGTACACCGCTGCACACTGCACAGAGGCACATTTTTGCATGGAGAGAGAAGCATATTGTTTGGCATGGCATACCTCTTGAACCTTTAGCTCCCACCCCCTCCCCTCTCTTCTCTCCCCTTCCTCACTTTCTCCCCTCCCTCGTGGATTCCCCAACCAGCACCACAACACCGTTAACAGAAGCCACCTTGACAGATTTATTGCCGCCGTCTTTGCATTGGCCGCCAGGCTGACAGCTCAGATTTAAGGCCACCTCCTGATTGGCCAGAGCAGTGACAGGCAAATTTACAGCCGCACCGTGATTTGATGCCTCTTGCCTTTGAAGTGAGTTACAGCTCTGTCGCTTATAGGACACAGAAACGGTGTCAGGTTGCAATCGTAAAATCTTATCCCTGGAGGGAGGGAGGTGGCTCTGGAGTATAATGGCTCGACGTCATGAGAGGAGAAGAGACTATCTTTGGAGGGAAAAGCGTGGTGGAGGGGGAGAGACAACTTGAGCTTTTGTGAAATTATCATACATCTACTGTGCAATTGCTCATTTTTTTGGCAGGGGTGAAAAAGAGTTGTATTTTGTGTTAAAAAAAACATAAAAAATGCAAGAGTTGATACTTTTCCGGTGAAAGGTGTTTGATTTTGTTTGCTCAAGTGCATTTACATTTTAACCTTTAGATCATTTGGATTAATACATCCAGAAACATTAAAACTGCACAGTGTCCTTCTGTAAATACAGTAGGGTATTATTTTCCTCTCTTCCTCTTGACAATACTAGCGTAGACACTTAATGCTTTGTTAGTCACTACATAGTGACTGTTAACAAATAGCAATGCCACTTTGTCACATCTGGCACAGCGTTCTATCCAGAGCCCACGTTTGTGATCCATCATCTTCTGAGGCCTGTCTCTTCATCAGTCCATTCTGACAAGATGAAGAAGAGTGACCCTGCAACAGCCTTGACCCATGGAAATCTCTTAAGGGTAAATTGCACATCTGCCCCTGCCCTGTCTCTCAACCCTGAGTTCATTCATTCTGCTCATTCTTCTGATATAACACGCTCACACCACACGGAAGATCATCTGCTCTGGTGGATATTTGTCAGAAAAAAAGTCACTGCAGGGGTAAGATCTGGGCTTGTCTTGTCAAGGGAGATTACATCATCTCAGACCTTCGGGTGAACTTGATATCTGGAGGTCATACAGTGTGTCCTCTAACGGCATGCAACAGAAAAGAGAGAACACAAGTTTTACACTGTCCTTCAGAACTCAAATGATGGATAAATAGAGGGTGGTGCAGGGAGAGCATCATTTTGAACAGCAGCTCTAAACTATCTTCAGTAGAAAAGTTCAGTCATAAACCATTCATTTAAGGGTAATCTTTGCGACAGAACGTCAGCCAGTGCTTTACACCTCACTGCCATTGTG